>NC_067402.1:285507607-285775107 GCF_016432865.1 Antechinus flavipes
CACAGTACATACACATACTACACACACATGCATGTGTTATACCCACATTCACACACACTGCACACATGCACATACTACATCAATACATACATACACACTACATAGACAGATGTATAGTACAGATACTATACACATACTGCATATACGTACTACATACAGACACACACACTCCATACATACACACATACATGCTACAAATATACACTACATACTACACAGAAACATATACATACTTCATACATACACGCACATACTATATACATATACATATATACACACGCCCACACTACAAACACACATACATACTCTTCTTCAGCCCTCCTCCCCACTACCACTCAAAGAAGTACATCACCTATACTTTAATCGAGACTCTCTGTAACCTCTGGCTTTATAAATCATCCTCACTGTGCCTCATCTTCCCCCAGGGGACAGGATCATAGAATCACAGACAACCATAATAGCTCCCATTCACGAAAGACCTTCCGGCTTGCAAAGCACTTTCCATATGTCGTCTCGCTCCGAGGAAAGCTAGATAGTGGTGTTCAAGTATTTGAAGGTCTATCTTGTGGAAATGGGATTAGCCTTATTTTTCTCTTCCAGATCTAATTCCCATCATGCTAAGCTGTGGAACTGCCTGATGCTCAGCTGCGGGCTCAGGGGCAGCCCTGCCAGCTTCCACCTCCAAGGGGACTGAATCAGGAAGGGAGGGTTTGGAGAAGAACCACTGAGTCTGGATTCCGATCCTATTCCTGGTGCTCATTTTTGGTGCAACCATGGACGGCAGATTCTCCTAGCTTTCTCGATAGAAAGATTTATAAAAACGAGATGTTGACTTACATGGCCACCAACGTCCCTTTCCATTTTAAATCTATAAACCAATAGAAAAAGGGTTGGATGGGGAGTAGTAGAACCTGGAATCCTAGTTCTGTGACGTAAGTCACTTAATTTCTCTGGGCCTCGATTTCCCCATTTGTAAAATGAGGCCCGTTCTTGATCTAATTTTATACCCAGGAGTGCCTGGGAGAGATCCCAGGGGCTGGAGACAAAGGATCTGAGTTCTAACACTGATCCTGCCACTTAGTGAGTATGATGATGAGCGAGTCATTTGCCCTGAGTTACTATTAACAGTAGTTAACACTCGGCGCTTGCTGGCCACCGTCGCTTTCTACAGACTTGACCTCCGAGCGTCTTAGGATGCTCCGTGCCCTCTGTGATCCCTTCTGTAATCTTTGTGAGTTCTCCTTGTCTCTGGGTAAGCAGGAGAAAGGGGAGAGGAGGGAGGGGCTGAACCAGACAAGACTTTGTAAAAATGCCCAACGGCTGCCGGAACACAGAAAGGAAAGCTGCCACCCAGGGTTCAATAGATTGAAAAGAGACACATCTGTTCCAAAGAAAAGGGCCGTGGGGCTCCCGCCCACTGGGGCTGCCCCCGCCCAACTCCATCCACAGCCACATGGGAGAGGGAGGGCGACGGGATCAGCAGGGCAAACAAACAGGGATGGGAGCCTTCTCCCACCCCCCAAACACAATGGAGAGAGGCCCACGTCCCAAACTGTCACACAATGGCCCCACCTGCCGCTCTGCCCACTTAACACACAGAACTAGAGCTGGGGGAGGATCAGCTTGGAGGAGTTAACCTCAGCATCCCCCACCCCCTCATCCTCCAACCAGCCCTGCCAAGGGAATGGTGCCGGGGCTGCAAGGGGCCAGATGCTCACACGGGCCGGATTCAGAAGGTCGCTGGGGTTCAGGATGCCCTGGGGAGCACTTCTCTTGATCCAGGAACCCCACAGGATTGATTAATTAATGATGGAATTAGAATATTTAATAAATTTATTTATTTTATATTTATATAAACATATATTTAATAAGAATTAGAATAGTTAATATGTGTTTACTATGCCCCCAAAGATCACAGAAACTCAGGGTTTAAAGGGAATCATAACAGCTGACTCTTCTATGATATTTTCAAGTTTTCAGAACATTTTACACTATCTCAGTGCTTGTAGGGAAGGAATCCTGGGTTCCCCACCTCTCCCACTATCTCTGTGGCCTCCCTGTCACTTGGAAAAGCCCCTTAATATCCTTGAGCCTCAGTTTCCCCATCTGGAAAATGAGTGAGGATTGATGAGCTCTAAAGCCTCCTCCAGGCCTAATGCTCTAATCCTGTTATAATCTCATTATTCTTCTATTCCTCCCTTAGTAAACTTCCTCCATTGAGACCTATACTTAAAATCAAAGGCTTTTTGATCAAGGAGGGACCTCAGGGGTCACTTAGTCTAATCCCCTTTTTATAGAAGCCCCAGAAATCAAATGACCTTGTCTCTTAAAGTCATCAAGTTGTATCAGAGTCCAAATCTGAATCCAGCTCCTCTGGACCTCAATACAGTTTCTTAACTGTCCCTTTACTATCACATACACATACACACACATACACACACATTCACACACATACACACACATTCACACTCACACACTCACACACACACACACACACACACACACACACACACACACTCAAACACATTCACACCCACACACATACACTCACACACACACACATACACTCATACACTCACACACACATTCACACATACTCTCACATTCGCACACACACTCACACACATTCACACTCATACATACACACACACACTCACACACATTCACACACACACTCTCACACACATTCACACCCACACACATACACTCACACACATTCACACACACTCTCACACACACACTCTCACACACACACTCACACACATACACTCATACACACATTCACACGTACTCTCACACTCGCACATACACTCACACACATTCACACTCATACATACACACACACACACACACATTCACACACACACTCTCACACTCACACATACACTCATACACATTCACACTCATACATATACTCACACACACTCATTCACACTCACATACATACACACACACTCACACACATTCACACTCACATACACACACACACTCTCACATACACACTCACACACACACACTCACACACACTCACATACATACACACACACACACACTCACACACATTCACATTCATACATACACTCACACACACATTCACAACCACACACACACCTTCACACACACACACATACAGCCACAGATACCTACCACACTCACAGCCAAGCACCTCCTGATCCCGCCCCTTTCAGCAAGACAGCGCCTACCCAGCAGTCTCCCCGTGAAAACAGCCCCCACAGGAAACTCACACAGGAGGTGACAGCATGCCTCCCTCCGGTCCACCCTGGGCCACCATCCGGAAATTTCAGAAAGGGCAGGGGGAAGGAATGGGGGAAAGGGCTCCTCCCTGCAAGGCCCATTCTTCTCCGGAGCTTTCTCTGCTCCCAATCCAGCACTCACAGAAAGGGGAGGAAGGCGGAGAGGAGACTTAATGATAAAGGAGGAGTTGGGGTACCAAGGGAGCAGAATGGGAAGAAGCCCTGGATCTTCCCTGTTCTCCCTCCAGTTTGAGCCAGCCTTAGCATCTCCCTGCCAGGAGCCCAGCCCCCAACCGTCTTTCTACAGGAAGCTGTGAGAGGCCTTGGGCCCAGCTGGATAGTCAAAGGGAGAATGCAGAGGTGAAAGGTCAGGGATGGGAATGGAGGGAGCCTGGCCCGGGGCCTCCGGAAAAGCTAGAGCCCTACAGAACAGGAAGTCGGGCCTTGTCCAGCAAAAGTGATGTGATAGGAGCCCCAGCCCCTGAGAGCGGGCACCAGCAGGAAAGGCAAATAACTAACGGGTCAGGGAGATGAACAGAATGGACCAGAGAAAGATGGAGACTGAGTCACCAAGGGCCAGGGAGGCAATCAGAACGGCTTGGGAGTAAGGGGTGATCAGAGATGGGGTTGGAGACAGAGACCATCAGAGAGTAAGAGATGCAGAGGGAGACAGCAAGAGGGGCAGAGAGGGAGGGAGGGAGGGGAGAGAGACAGAGACAGAGAGAGCAAAAGAGACAGAGACAGAGACAGAGACAGACAGAAAATCACAGAGACAGAGAGACACAGGCACAGAAAGACACAGGCACAGAGTCAGAGACAGAGAGACACACAGAGACAGAGAGACACAGAATTTGGAAGAGAGAAGCAGAACGGGAGGGAGGGGGAGAGAGACAGAGAGACAGAGAGAGAGAGAGAGAGAGCAATAGATGCAGAGGAGAGAGCAAGAGATGGAGAAAGAAATGGGGAGAGACAGAGATGGGGAGAAAGAGAAAGAGACAGAGAGAGCAAAAGAGACAGAGAGGGAGAGAGCTGTCAAAACAGATCAGATGAAATAAGATGCCCCAAACTACTATGGGAACCAGAGGTAACACCACATCAGCAAGAGACAACACAGGAATAGATAGTCCTCTTTCCCTTCCATCTAGCTCCCTCCTGATCTGAAAAGACAGAAGTTGTTGGGAACAGGACAGGGAGGTTAGAGTTAGGGTTAGAGAGAAGAAGAGTCCCTAATGGGGACAGACCCCTAGGAAAAAGTAGCTCCAAGCCCATGAAAAGTCAGAAACCAGCCTCCCCCACCCATAGTCACCCCCAGACTCAAAACAGGGAGACTCTCAAAGAGACTGCATCACTGATGGAGTCTCAGAAGTGAGACAGTCCCACACTCCTCACTTAAGTAGGTAGAAGTCAAGAAGATCTGGATTCGAATCCTACCTCAGATACTTCCTCGCTGTGTGATCCTGGACAAGTCACTTAACTTTCATTCACCTCAGTTTCCTCAGTTGTAAAATGGCAGTAATAATAACATGTACCTCAAAGAGTTGTGATGAGAATTAAATGAAAAGAATATTTGCAAAGTACTTTGCAATCCTTAAAGTATTATACAAAGGCTAGCTATAATCATCTCCATATCACTTATACTATCTCAACCTTAGTTTCCTCAGCTGTTTATATACATATATATGTATACATGTGTGTATACATATATATATATATACATAAGTGCTTAATTTTATTGTTTTGAGACCCTCTGGTCAAACAGAGGAGGCAGCCTCACTCGGAGGTGATGTGATTTGCCCAAGATCATAGAGCTGGCAAGTATTAGAGGTCAGATTTGGATTTAGGATCTCTGAGGTCAGAGCCAGTGATCTTTGCCTGGCACTGTGCTGCCTCCGGGCTAAGCACCTTATTCTTTCAACCGATTCTCAGAAGCGATGAACTCGACACCCTTCACCATTCCGCTTGCTCTCTTCGGAGCACTCTTCGGTTTGTGTGATTTTGAGCAATTTATTTTGCCTCAGTTTCCCCCTATGTAAAAATGAGAATAGTGAACTAGATGGCATTTAAGGCCCCTGTTCACTCAAGAGCTATGAGCCTAATTCTCTATGTGTGACTTAGGCAAAGCACTTCAGCTCACTGTGCCTCAGTTTCCCCATCTATAAAATGAAGGGGTTAGACTAGCTGGTCTCTGAGTTCCCTTCCAGCTCTAGATCTGGGATCCTGGGATCTCAGGGTAGGACAGTCTTCTTTATTTCTGGAGACTTTGCCTCAATTAACACCATCTCAAGTTATGCTAATTTGCTGAGCCATCATATCTGAATGTGGATTTGTTGATAGCAGTCTCCCTGGTGACACTGAGTCATTGATCTCTATGCTTTTTTTCCCTGAGGCAATTGGGGTTAAGTGACTTGCCCAGAGTCACACTTAATTCTTCCTATATGAGTTAAGTGACTGAGAGCAGATTTGAACTCAGGTCTTCCTGACTTCAGGGCTGGTTCTCTATCCACTGCTCCACCTAGCTGCCCCCATTGATCTCTAAAAGACAGAGAACAATTGGGTTACAAAAAAGTAGATTCTTGTCATGGATCTGAGCAAGACACTATAGCCATTCCGGAGTGAGGCTGTAGTCTCAGGAGGGCTCAGGGTCCCCAAACAGGGTGAAGGAGCACTTGTCAGGGACAACATGGAGAAGATTTATTAGGGTCTGGGATGGTCAAGAGGACCTCTCCCCAGGCCTCTTCCAGCTCTGAGATCTTGGGATTCTATCCCCCTTACTCTAACTATAATAAGTAAGAACCCCCTCAGAGGCCATAGTTTACTCTCTCTCTCTTTCTCTCTCTCTCTCTCTCTCTCTCTCTCTCTCTCTCTCTCTCTCTCTCTCTCTCTCTCACACACACACACACACACACACACACACACACACACACACACACTCTTCTCTGTCACTCAGTGCTAAGTCTAGTGGAGCAGAACCTTCACCTGGGATGGCTCCTGGCAGAGATAACATTGCCCAGAAAAACACAGAATCTCAGAGAATCAAAGGGATCTTGGAGCCACCGGGTCCAACCCTAAAGTCAGTTCTTGGGAGGTGACATGTTCAGGTCACAGAGGTAGAATCGGATGTGGGATCTAAATCCAGGTCCTCTTATTGCAGAACCAAGGCTGCTCCAGCCACCCAGGGGTCCTCAAATTACGGCCCGCGGGCCAGATGCAGCAGCTGAGCACGTTTATCTCCCTTACCCAGGGCTAGGAAGTTTCTTTATTTAAAGGCCCACAAAACAAAGGTTTTGTTTTTACTACAGTCCAGCCCTCCAACAGTCTGAGGGGCAGTGAACTGGCCCCTATTTAAAAAGTTTGAGGACTCCTGAAATTGTCCTAGTCCATCCCCTAGCCAGGCTGCAATTC
Organism: Antechinus flavipes; assembly: GCF_016432865.1. Lineage (NCBI taxonomy): Eukaryota > Metazoa > Chordata > Mammalia > Dasyuromorphia > Dasyuridae > Antechinus > Antechinus flavipes. Next base: position 285,514,264 of record NC_067402.1, read on the forward strand.
CCTCTCCATCCCGTCCAAGTGTTTCTCCAGCCTCTCCTGGAAGGCTTCCAGAGAGAAGGGCACCACTCTCTGGAAGGGCAGAGCCTTTCACTTTGGGATAGCTCTTCTTCCCATCTTGGGGTTTCTGACCCTCCGCAAGCCCTCCCCAAGCCGGCCCCTCTGGGCCATCCCTCAGGGGCAGAGGTTCCTCTCCGGCCTGAGGCCCCTGCCACATCTGACCCAGTCCACTCCAGCCCTCTCAAGTCACCTGCTTCCTTGCCCTTGAGATCCAAGTATCCAGCAGCAGCTGCAGTCGGGACTTGTGGAAGTTCTGGGTAGTCTTGACAGCGATGTAGACCTCTGTGAGTGCCAGAGCCCCGGGCCCAGAGCTGGGCCCACTGAGTCCTGGGATCCTGTGTCTCCCTGAGAGGAAGGCGATGCAGAAAAGGGTGACAGAGACCCCCGAGACGCCATGCAGGAGACGAGCCCGCATCGGGTAGGAGATGGACAGGTGAGGGAGCCCCTCTCTACGTGTGGTCCTCAAAGTCCCAGTTCAACCCCTTCTTCCCAAAGGAATTAGGGATGTCCCAAATCCAACAGCCTCGAGGGCCAAGGGCTTGATACAGGAATGGTCTGGAAACAGAAGAGGGAAGAGAAAAACTTGGGATGAGAGGGGAGAAGACAAGGAGGAACAGATGGGAGAACCCTGAAATCCCCAAACCTACAGAGTCGGGAGGAGAGGAGAGAACGGGGCAGGAGAGAAGAGGAGAGGGAAGGGGAAGGGAGGAGAGGAGAGGAAAGGGGAAGGGAGGGGAGGGGAAGGAAGGAGAGGGGAGGACAGGAAAGGAGAGGAGAGCAGAGAGAGCGGAGCAGAGCACTGGGGTCCCTGTTCCGACACCCACCCTGCAGTTCCTGTCCTCCACCTGCTCGATCTGCAGCCGGTGGGCCAGCGGGCAGCCGAGGCTGCCAGGGCCAGCCTGAGCCCCGCCCCCTCCTTTTATATGCTGGGGCGGGGTTCCTTGGCCTTCCAGGGAGCCCTGGCAGCTGCTGCCCTTGGGCAGGGGGAGGGGGAAGCAAAGGGAGGAGGGAGGAAGGGAAACCAGAGACGGCGAGAGCTCTCCAGGTTTCCTGAGCTGCTGGGGACTCCCAATTCAACTCTATCAAATTGAAAAAGTCTTCATCAAATCCACAGCACACGGAGGGAGGCCTGCCACGAAAAGCTGGATTCACAGAACGCCAGCCCAGGAAGGGCGTCCAGCGTTGGAACATGGACTGTTGCTGCTGGGAGGGAACTTGAAAACAGAGAAGGTTCCAGTGGGAAGAGAACTTAGAACACGAAATGTCAAAGCTAAAAGGGACCTTAGAACATAGAGCTGGAGATCTCTTAGAAATTACTTAGTCCAATGTATACATATATTGTACTTAACATATACTTTAACATATTTAACATGTATTGGTCAACCTGCCATCTGGGGGAGGGGGGGGGGGGGAAAGAGGGGAAAAGTTGGAATAAAAGGTTTTGCAATTGTCAATGCTGTAAAATTACCCATGCATATAACTTGTAAATAAAAAGCTATAATAATTTTAAAAAAGAAAGAAAGAAATTACTTAGTCCGAAATATGATTTTATCTCCTTGAAGACTGAGGTCCAGAGAGTGGGAGATGAACTTAAGATCCCACTGAAAAGGTGATTTCAGAACTAGAAGAAGCCAGACCTACCTCCTGGTCCGAGTGCCCTGTCCACCACACCCAGAGAGGGCAGAGTTCCCTACCCTAAAGGAGGAAGAAACCCTTAGGGAGCAAGACAAGACAAAGATAGATCAGAATATTAAGATGATTATCTCATAGGGGGAAATTTGGAGCCAGAGGATATTGGGAGGAGGTACTTCAATTGCGTTCCAGTACTTCGCATTGTCTTCCAGCAGAGCAGCTCTCTGAAGAGCTTCCCCCACACTCCCATATTAGACCCCATTTCCTCCATTTTGAGAGCAAATCCCATGAAGCTTTGCCACCTTCCCGCCCCAAAGCATACCAGCATCCCGATCCTGCTTTCCTGAGTTTCTCCAGGACCCAGCTTACAAGATCTTCAGGACTTTCCCACTCATCAGGATGCCCCTCATCAGACCACTGCCTAACTTTGCTATACTCCCCTTTCGGCTAGGAAGATCAGCTTTAGGAGGAAGAGAATGAGATTCAACACTTATATGATGTGCCAAGCACTGTGCTAAGTACTTTATAAATATTATCTCACACTTGAGCTCATAACAGCCCTTAAACCCATTTTACAAAGGGGGAAACTAAGGCAAAAAAGTTAAGTGAATTACACTATCCTAAGGAGCTGAGGATGGATTTGAACTCAGATATTTCTGACTCCAGACCCAGTACTCTCTCCATTTCACCACTTAGCTGCCTTAAACATTTATTCCTTACTGTTAAGACTGAGAAAGTCCCCTCTTCTTCCCTCCACTAAGTTGAAAACTAGCCGAAGATGGAGGTAATTAGGTCCTGAATGTGATTTTGGAGCAATCATCTTAAAGCCAAATTCATATCATACACTCACACCCCAGCTCAAGACACTTCTGTAGCTCCCTATTGCCAACAAGATGAAAAATTCAGACTCCTCTGCCTGGCATTCAGTGCCCTTCATGATTTATTCTAACTCCCTTTCCACTATTACGTCCCACTACAACTCTGCACTCTCATACTCCAAAGTGAACTGGTCACCATTGCCAAACATTTCCCATACATGACTTTTGTATCTTTCTGTACCCTCCCCCCCCACTCCTTTTATCTTCTGTAAAAATCTTTTTTTACTCTCCAAGATCAGCTGAAATGGCTATTCCTTCAAGAAGCTTTTTCTGACCTTTCAACCAAAAACTCTGCCCACCCTGCTCTGAACTCTGCTTTTCTGATCCTTACCAAGCTCATCCTCAGATTAGCTATGTGACTCTGAGCATGTGTATGGCTCTCTCGACTTCGATCTCCTCCGTGGAGATATTAACCCTTGTACTTCAGATCTCAAGGAGTTGTGGGGAGAAAATGTGCTTTGTAAACCTTAATGCACTTTGTAAATGTGAGCTACTACACAAAACTCAATAAATCAAAGATCGAGGGTACCTTAAGGCCTAAAAATGAGCTGAGTTTCCCAAACATCCCCCTCTTCTCTTGACCCCAATGGATTCGTATGATGTCCGTACTCTTGGACATCACCTGCCATCTGGTTTCCCCCTAAAAGTCCAGAATCATGGACTCCCACAATTAAAGGAACAGCAGAGGGATCTAGGGGAACTATTCCCAGAACCGAAATTATATTCCTTTCAACAAGCTCTTCACAAGGGTCAACCATGGGCAGACTATTGTGGTTGGTCATCCTCCAGGAACAGGGAACTCATGACCTCTTACAGCAGTTCCCTTCTGCTCTTGGACAACTCAGTCTTGGATGGGAAATTAATGTTTATCGCCATCATGAGGTTTAGAGCTGGGAGGGATCTTAGAACATGGAAAGAGAGAGACCTTCGGACGGAGAATGTCAGAGCTGGGAGGGGCCTTAGAGCAGAGACATTATTACCTCTAAATGTCTCAACACGTGTTAACCTGGATAATTGCTACCCCCTGAGGCTTACCACATTCCACCTGCTCCCCATTCCGTGTCCTTCCCTCTCGCCCTTCTCCCCCGGAGACAAGGAAGGCTGGAGGTAGGTGGGTATGGCGCGTGCCAGGGCTCCCTTTTACGGAACGCCAGCCTTCAGGCAAGGAACATTCTTTGGTTAATGTTTACCAGGGGTACGGGGGCAGGACACAGGGGCAAGTGAGGCTTGGACTGAGATCTACCTCACGCCTTGGGCTTCGTCTGCTGCCGTTCATAGGAACAAGCTGTCATCTGGTCCTACTGGCCCTCCTTGATTTTACAGATCAGGGAACTGAGATCAAAAGATATTAAAAACTTAACCCAAACTCTCAGAGGTAATGGCCAAATTCAAACCCAAGTCTTCTACCTCCAAAGCCAATCAGTGAATAAATTAGCTCTTTCCGTGGTACTGAATGCAACATGGTGCAGATTTCCACGGTTTTGTTTAAAATGGAAAGACTCAGGCTCAGGAAAGTCAGAGACAACAAGCAAGACTCTCGTTATCCCCAGGGAGGATTCTTGAAAAGAATCCCTGGATTGGAATTCTGACGATCAGGAGTTGAGTATTAGCTCTGCAACTTGCCAGGTGGCCTTGCTGATGGCATTTCCACCCATGCCTCAATTTCCCCAACTGTAAAATAGAGATAATACTACTCATATAGTGAGAAGCACATTGGATTCTCTGTATGTTCTAAGGTAAGTCATTGCCCCTCTCTGAGCCTCAGTTGCTTCGTATGAAATATGAGGAGGGGGCAGAACTAGAGCTAGAGTCCTCCTAGCTCTAAGTCTTCTGTTGAGAAGGTTGAACTAGATCCTTTGGAAAATCCGCTAACTGGAGATCTCAAACCTGATGAACTCTGGGGAAGAAGAGCTCATTATCTCCCACAGCAGAGCTTTTTTTTCACTTTCAAAGTTCTCTAAGTCTTAATAAGTTCCTCCTTACATCACACCAAAGTCTGTACCTTGCACCCATTTTTTGCTTCCAGTTCCATCCTCAAGGGTCATGCAGAACAAATGTAATTTCTCTGCTGTGTGACAGCCTTTGAAATACTTGAAGGCAGTCATCAAATCTATCCCACCACTACCACCCCCATCTCACCTCCCAATTTCCTTTTTATGGGCTAAGCATACCAAGTCCTTCCAATCAATCATCCTACAAGATCCTGAGTCAATGTATCCATCTGGTTACTCTCAAATATTATCAACATCCTTCCTATAATGACCCACCCCAAACTGAAAAAAAAAATACTCCAGATATCAAATGACTGAGGGAGAACACTGGGGGATGGTTGTCTCCCTTAGTCTCAACCCTCAATGAAACCCCATTTGACTTTTTCCTTTGGTTGTCATATCACACTGTTGAGTCATAATAATGTTGCAGCCCAGCAGGACCCTCAGATCGTTTTCACTTAATCGAATGTGTTATACTTATCCTGGTACCATAAATTAAGTGTTATACTTGGAATCAGGAAGTGCAAGATTCAAATCCTTACTCCAAGAGTTACTACTTGTGACACCATAAACAAGGTGAGGGGAAGGACATGAACATTTATTAAGCATTTACATGTACTCGGGATAGTGCTAAGTGAGCACATGTGAGGTACGTGTCATTATTATCACCATTTTCATTATCATGGTTGAGAAAACTGAGTCAGAAAGGGCTTATTTAACTTGCCCAGGGTCACAGAGTCAGTGTCCAAGACAGAATGTGTACTCAAATCTCTGACTTCACACCCACACTCTATCTGCTACACCACCTAAGTCCCTTAAACTTTCCTCAGCCTCAGTCATCTTTTCTATAAAATGGCATAATAATTCTGATACAGCCTATCTCAAAGGATAGTTGTAAGTCTCTAATGAGATAATATGTACAAAACATTTTGCAGACTTTAAAGCTGTATATAAATAAATAAATTGCCATAATCGTATTTAATAATATTAAATTTTCTCCTATTATTCCAGGCTGTCAAGATGTTTTTGCCTGATCTAAGTTGGCCGTCCCTGGCTGCTTCATGTCACGTGAAAATCTGATAAACTTATCCAGATGTTGATAAAATATATTCAGCAGACCAGCCCAAGGACAGCCTCCTGGGGCACTACAGTGATGCTCTCCCTTTAAGCAAACCTTCATCCAGTAAGGATTGCTCTGGGCCTCATCATTCACCCAGTTTTGAAGGTTCCTAACAGCACTGATGTCTACCCACTATTAATCTCTCCATCTTGGGCCCAAGAGCAACCCAACAAATTTTGTGAAATGCTTTGCCAAAAGCTAAATCAACTCCACCTTCCCCACCCCTTGATCTACCCATCTAGGAAATTTGTCAAAAGAAATTACTCTAATTTATCTAATGTGGGTGTTCCTGAAGAAGTCACAAGGGCTCTGCATCCTCTCCTTCCCTTTTTAGATTCAGTAATAATGTTACTTTAAGTTCTATAACTTCTATCTGTGCAAATATATTTTAAATACAAATAATCATAAGGAGATGGTAGAATTTTACTTTGAGATAAAAAATTTCATCCCATTATATCTTTTTTCATTGCCTTAAAGGCTAAAAAAAAAAAAAATGCACTGTGTCAATTAAGGTAGCTCGAACCCTTGAGATATCCTTAAATTCCAGTTCTTCTAATAATAGAACATCCTAGAATTTTATCTAGAAGAAAAATTAAACTTAAACAGCCTAGAAAAATTGCATTAACTCACATAGAAATGGAGGTCACTGATACACACAAAAAGATCTTTTCAGCTGCATATTAATTTAGTTTAAATGTAATTATCTAATTTTATCATGTTTTTATTTATTTTGTTAAATAATTACATTTTATTCGGAATCAGACTGCACTTGTGGGCCACATAAGACCTGAAGGCTGTTATTTGACACTTCTAGCTGAAAGTTTCCAACCTCAGGTCTCCTTTTAGAAAAAAAAATAGGGATAAATAGCCCTCACTGAGGTCTGGGGCACTTCTCCCATGCCCTGTGATCTTTCAAAACAGCTTGGCAATCACATTGCTCAGTTCTTTCAATATCATGGCATATAGTTTGTCTGAGCCTGGTGACTTAAATGAATTGAAAAAATCTAGGTACTCTCTTGCTATTTCCCTAATTATCTTGTTTCAACTCCCTCTTAGCCTTTTGTCCATCTTGTCCAGTCCAACCATTGTCCTCCTTGGCAGAGAAAACAGAAGAGTTTTGTTGAGGAGTTGAGTTGTTCTGCCTTCTCTCCAACACTAATTATCATCATCCCATACAACCAAACTGGGATCTTATTCCTTATTTGAGCATCCTTTTTTCACCGGATTTTTAAGTCCTTTATGCCATCCTTGCCAATCCCCAGAATTCTCAGCTCATTCTGAACTCCAACACTCCAATTACTAACACTCATAAATAGGACTGTGCTGAGCTTTTGTAATTCATTGATATTACATATCTTGACTAGCAGTATCTATATGTATTTTTTTAAAACTAAGTTTTAAACTTAGTTTTTAATACTAAGTTGGTCAAGGAGGTCCATAGTATCCCACATTAACTTAATAACTTAAGATTTCCAAAGCACTTTATGTGTAATATCCCATTTGATCTCTTGTCTCTTCAGAAAACTCTCCTCTTTCCTGATCAGAATTATTTCTCTTTGCCTTTAGAATTTTATTCCTGAAAGCTTTCCATTCCACCTAGCCTGACTTTCTCTATAGAATTTTGATCTGTGGAATCATCAGTCAGATCCTAAACCCAGAGTTGAAAGATATCATTTAATCCAATTTTACAGATGAGGAAACTAAAACCTCAAAAATGAAAGTGACTTGTTAGACAGCTAGGTGATCCAAAGGAAGATTTGAGTTCAAATTTGCTGACTGGATGACCCTGGGCAAGTGATTTAATCTATTTCTGCCTCATCTGTAAAATGGAAGTAAAAATTTCTCAGAGTTGTTTTGATGATCTAATGAGATATTAGTAAAATGCTTTGCAGACCTTAACGCACTGTAGAAATGCTAGCTAGGAAGCAAATTCTTACCCTTAAGACAGTATTTGAACTAGTTTCTATGATGTCAAGTTCATTGCTCTATTTACTACACCCTCCTGCCTTGATCTTACATGATCTTTCTTAGCTTTTCTCAACCTTTATTTATTTAACATAGGCTTCTTGGGCCAGTATTCTGAGGAAGCTCATGGGCCCTTTCTCTTTTTTCCAATTCTTAAAATATTTTTATTTAAAGTTTTGAGTTTTAATTCTATCTCTCCCTTCCTTTCCCTCTCCTTGAGACACTAAATAGACAAATATAGGTCATACATGTGCATCATGTAAAACATTTCCATATCAGTTATTTTGTTCAAGAAGACTTAAATAAAAGGAAAAAAAATTTAAAATAGCACTCTGTATGCAATCTGAAAATCAGTTCTTTTTCTGGAGATAGATTGTGTTCTTCATTAGTCCTTTTGGATTGTCTTAAATCATTGTATAACTTAGAATAAGTCATTCATAATTCATCAAACAATATTGCTGTTACTGTGTACCATGTTCTCCCGGTTCTGCTCACTTTACTATGCATCAGTTCGTGTAAGTCTTTCCAGGTTTTTCTGAAATCGTGATTGTCATTTTTATGGCACAATAATATTTCATGACAGTCATCTATCACAGCAAAGTTTAGGCACTTCCCAAATGATAAGCATCCCTTTGATTTCCAGTTCCTAGTCACCACAAAAACAGCTACAAATTTTTTGTACAAATAGGTCCTTTTTTCTTTTTTGCATATCTTTGGGATAGAGATATCTTTTGGGATAGAGACCATAGGTATTTGGTGAATCTAAGGGGATGCACAGTTTTATAGTCCTTTGGGCAAAGCTCCAAATTGCTCTCCAGAATGGTTGGATCAGTTTAACCAACAATGCATGAATGTCCCAGTTTTCCCACATACCTTCCAACATTCAATATTTATTTTTGTCACATTAACCTCTCTGTTGAGTGACATTTCTCTAATCAACAATGATTGAGAACATTTTTATATGACTATAGATACCTTTGATATTTTTGCTTGTTTATATCCATTAACCATTTATCATTTTGGGAATGACTTGGTTTTTTTTTTTAGAAATTTGACTCAGTTCTCTGTATATTTGAGAAATGATGCTTTTATTAAAGATAATTGATGCAAAAAAATTTTCCCAGTTTTCTGCTTTCCTTATAATTTCAGTTGCATTGTTTTTATTTGTGCAAAGAATATTTTGTCATTTATTTTATTTCATTTTGTGCAAATTTTTAAACAATTTTATACAATCAAAATTATTTACTGTATACTTTGTAATGCTCTCTATATCTTCTTTAGTCCTAAATTCTTCCCTTATTCATAAATCTGGCAGATAAATTATTCACGCTATCTTAATTTGCTTATGGTTTCACCCTTTCTGTGTAAATCATGTACCTATTTTGATCTTATTTTGACATACAGTGTGAGATGTTGATTTATATTTAGTTTCCTCTATGTTTTCCAGTTTTCCCAGCAATTTTTGTTAAATAATGAGGTGTTGTTTCAAAAGCTTGGATCTTTGAGCTTATTATCATATGCTAGACTGTTATGGTTGCTTAATGTAATGTAATTTGTATATAGATCTATTCTACTGATCTATTACTCTATTTCTTAGCCAGTTCAGATTACTTTGATAATTACTGCTTTATAGTGCAGTTGAGATCTGGTATGGCTAAAGCTTCTTCAACTGGGAGTCATGCCCTGATATGGGATTACATAATTGAATGTAGGGGTCATAAAATTATGATTTATTATCAGCAAATGTTTGATTTGTATACTATTTTATATATCTATATATCCAAGATCACATAAAAATTTCTCAGGCTAAAAGAAAAGATGAGTGGAAAAAATTTAAGAAGCACCCAAGATCACCCTTCTTTCTGTAGATGGACCTTTCTTACCAGCTGATAATTTGTTTCCCTGCTCTTGGATCAATTCTGAAACAGTTTTCTAGTTGTTTGGAGGGGAATTTGGGAGGGCTTCAGAGGATTCCTTTCTCACTCTGCCATCTCGGCATTGGAAGTTTGGACTCTTTCATAGAAACATGCTTTTAAACACATAAAATGACATGTCAGAAATAAAATTATCAAAAGATTCTTTAAAACCAAGGACATAGATCCCCTGAAATCTATCAACACATCCCAATGGATTCAGCTTAAGAACCCCTACCCTAAGCCCTTTAAGATCTTTTTGTCAAAAATCTAAGTTATCTGGCTGTCTTTGACTTTCCTCCCCACTTATTCCACAGATTCTGAAATGGAGACATCACCTCCCTACAAAGAACCTATCACTTCCGCTCCAACAGTATTTTCTTCTTTGTTAGTTAGGACCAAGTCAAGAAAAACAGTTCTCTTTGTTGCCTCTCCTACCTTGGAAGGATGAAGTTATCATCAAGGTAAGCCCAAAAATTAGGAACCATTCTAAAGGATTGATGATGGGAAATGCTATCCAATTCCAGGGAAAGAACTGGAGTCTAAGCGCAGATCGAAGCATTTTTTTCCCTTTATTTTTTGGGAGAAGGGGAATGTTTTGTTTTCTTTTGCAACATGACCTAATATGGAAATACTTTGTATGAATGCACATAGATAACATATATCAAATCCCTTGCCTTCTTAAAGAGGGGAGAAGGCAGGAAGAGAGAAAATAAACGTTTAAAATTGTTTGTACATGTAATTGAAAAAAAATTAATTATAAATCATTCTGATTTTGGCAGAGTTCCAACAAATATCCAAATAACTGAATAACATCATCCCTATTACATTGTTATTCCCTGACTCCATCAATTTCTTCTTTCTGACCAGGTGGTCTATAGCATACTCTGATGACAGCAATGGTTTCTGCTGCCTATTATCTTCAGTGATGTACTCTCTACTATTCTTGTCCATTTTGGTTTCTGGATTTCCTCATGTGGGTACATCTTCTTGCATAACTTCCACTCCCAATTCATTTTCCCCTATTCTGTCCCCTTAAATGTGTAACTGTATTCTACCCTTAACAATTATCATCTCAATGATAATTTTAACATTTGTTTGTGTTAGGGTCCCTGAAACCTTGAAAGTTTATTTACACCTTGGATGTTTTTCTATCAGCTTCCAAAACCTTAGGTTTCACTACTAGCACCTTCCACTGTTACTTTTCCTTTACGGGAGCTACCTTGTATCTACTTTGCATGTATTCGAAGATATAATTGTCTCCCTGAAAATATAAGTTCCTCCAAAACCATTTCATTTTTGTCATATGCCCAAAAGCCAACCCAGTACCTGGCATATAGTAGGTACTAAATAAATGCTTATTGTGATTTAATCTCTTCTAATAATATAAGCTTCTTGAGGACAGAGAATGCTTTTTTTCCCCTTGCATAAACCTAAAAATTGACACAGTGCCTCCCACATAGTAGAAGCTTAATGCTTATCACTTGATTTTATCTCCTCCAATAGAATGTAAGTTCCTCAGGGACAGGAAATAGTTCATTTTTGCCTTTCTATAACCAAAATCTTGCCCACAATAGATGCTTGTTGATTTGATATGTAGCTTCATAAAGCAGTTGTCTCCTTCTCCCTCCTTGTTTCCATCTGAAGATCTTTTAATTACATGTATAAGGACCGAAGACAAATATAGCTTTACCAGTCCTTGTCAAATACACTCCATCCCGAATATTATTGTTCTATTAAAAAAAAATGATGAGCAGGCTTATTTCAGAAAAGCCTGAAAAGACTTACATGAACTGACGCTGAGTGAAGTGAGCAGAGCCAAGTGAACATTGTACACAGCAACAAGATTATGTGATGATCAACTGTAATGGATTTGGCTCTTTTCAACAATGAGGTGATTTAAGGCAATTCCAATAGATTTGGAATGGAAAATGCCAATCATATCCAGACAGGAAATTATAGAAACAAAGTGGATCAAAACATAGTATTTTCATTTTTTGTTTGTTTGTTTCTACCTTTCTCATGATTATTTCCCCCTTTTGGTCCGATTTTTTTTTTTTTTCCCACAACATGACAGATATGGAAATGTGTTTAAAAGGATCGCACATGGTTGCTTGCTGTCAAGGGGAAGGGGAAAGGAAAGGAGAGAGGGAGAAAAAAAAAAATGGGAACTCAAAATCTTACCAAAATGTTGAAAAATTGTTATTACATGTAATTAGAAAATATTAAATACTACTGAGAAAAAAATACATGCCATCCTTCATCAATAATCCACTGTTACCATGGAGAATATACAAATGAAGCTTTCATTCATCCTCTCTGCTTTTCTCATTTGTCTGTCTAAAAATACATCCCCACATCCAAGCCCCTTTACCTGCTACCCTCACAGCTTAGTGAAGGGAACTCATCTTATGGCCCAGATAAATCTTAGTGCCAGATTGGAGGCTTCCTCCTTGTCTCAATGTGAGATCAGGGTTTTGTAATGAGTCAGAAGGCCGGGGCTTCGATCCTGGAGGTGACACACTAGCTGTGTGAGTTCTACACGACACAGAAGCTCTGGGCCCGATTCCTCATCTGTGCAATGTATGGAGCAGCTGCTCTCTGGTATCTCTTCCAGTCTAGCATCCTATGGGCTTGTCTGTATGACTGAAAAGCTTCTTTCTGGATCTTGGTTTCTTCATCTATAAAGTGAGGGATTAAACTAGATAATAAAATCCTTTTAGCTTTTAAATCCTAGGGTCCTTCTGGGAAGTCTCCTTTGCCCTAGTTGACAGAGCACCTTCATATCTCATCTGAACCCCCAACAATCTGGGGAAACATATCAGACAGAGATCATTCTTGTCCTCTTTTAGATAGATGAGGGAATTAAGAGTCAGGGATGGTGGTAACTTGCCCTAAGCCTGTTGCAGGAAAAAGGTCAGATCCCTAGGCGTTATAGGTCCATCTGGTCAGGGGCAAAGAAAACAAGGGTCCCACAGGATCAGGTAAGGTGATCTGAGCTCCAGCCGGGCCCTTTGTTCTCCCAAAGAGAGGGACCCAGCTGGCAGACGGCAACTCCAAGACCAGGAGAGAAACTCGAGCTGCTGGGAGCGGGGAGGGGCTGGGCAGACACTGAAAGGCCACAGCAGCAAACGTCCCCTGCGATGGGGAGCCAGGCAGGAGGAAGCAAGCCTGGCCAGCCAAGCCCCTCCGAGGGATCTGGGAAGCAGCAGCCAGACACCGGTTTCTGTTACAAATGGCATTTAATTTTCTTCTTTGTACACAGATTCCTAATAAAAAGAGGCACCTAATAACTTATACACATCAAAGTCTCCAGTTTTAGCCAACCCAGGAGTTTCTACAGCTTTCATTTAGTATTTTTCAGGGGAACCTAGCCATGTGCAGATGCACACGCGTGTGCAAACGTTGGGGTGAGATTGTATGTGAGAGCATGAAGAGGTGATCACATGGGACAACAAGGAGATACACGTGAACACGGGCAAACTCTGCAAATACAGGGAGACCACGTGCTTCTACGTTTGCATACATGGAAGAGACATGGCAATGAGGAGAGTCCATGGGAGGAGGTATGTATAACTGCAGGCAGGTAAATCAGCAGGACAACGAGAACATGTAGATTCACGCCTGAGTAGCCACATGTGCACAGGTCATCAGTGGATTGAATTGTGGGCATATATACCATACCGTATAACAATGTGGTACAGGAGGAAGAAATCTGGATTTGGACCCAGAGGGCTTGGATTCAAATCCTGCCTTTGGCATTTACCACTTAAGAAAATTACTGCCCTTCCCTGGGGCATCTGTAAAACGAGGGGATCCCAGATCCACAGGCTTGATGCTGTCTTTGCCCACATGAATGAGAATGTATACACGTGTGACAAGTGCATTGTGGGTGCGTGTCCACATATGTCTGTGAACGTGGCCAGGGCCACAACTGTGTGACTGCTACGTGTCTGTATGTACTTGTGTGTACATGTAGGCAGAGGTAAGAAACCTAAACGAAGGAGAAGGAACACATACGTATGAAAGGCAAGCGTACTTTCACGTGCATGAGAGCATCCCAGGGCAGAAGGAGCAGCAGCCAGACTCACGCCCTTTAGGTCAAGGGCTCTCAACTCTGTTTACATCCTGCGGCCCAGGGGCGGGATGCCGATGGATCCTTTCTCAGTATCGCGGCTTATTCACTACATTCATAATTGAAGGCAATACGAAAATTAGGTCAGAAGTCGACCAGGTTCACAGACCCCCTGAAATCTCTCCATAGATTCTGTGCATGACATCTATGTGTTCTCACTTGCGTTTGGGGAGCTGTGGACCCCAGGTTAGGAATCCCTGCTTTCAAGATTTTGCTCAACAGTCCAAGCTAGGTTTTCCTCTGGATAGGAGCCTGGGGTTAAAAGGCTGTTCAGGAGGAAGGGCGTGGAAATGAAGGACCCGCATCCCAACCACTCGGATCCCAGCCAGGGTGCCGAATGCCCCGAGAGGAGCAGAACAAGGGATCCATCCATCCCGCCCACCTCCCGACAGCCAGAGGTCAGTCAGTCTTCCAAGACAGGCAGCTAGGATCACCTCTCAGAGCGAGGGAGGACTGCACCACCTTCAAAGTGCTTGGAGAAGGAAGGAGTCGAGGGAAAGGAAAGGCAGGTCGCCCCAAAGCAAGAGGCCCCAGACCAGCTGGGAAACGAGTCCTTTGGGTCACGTGTTCTGCTTTGGGGGCCAACCCACCCGCCTCCGGCTGTCAGATGTCGCCACATTCCACCCACACGGTCCGGGCCTGCTCCTGCAGAATCCGACCTCGAACCACCTTGGCCAGTTCCTCTGCGTGGGCCCAGGCGTGCGTGTCCACCCGTGCCCAGGAGCACGGCAGGTCCCACAGCAAATGCTCCCCGCCTCGGCACTGCCTCAGGAGCTCCGAGTCCCGCCAGCCGGGGCGGCCCAGCAAACTCCTGCCAAGGGAACACGGGGACGTGAGCTGCCGGTGGAGGCCGGCCTGCAGCAGATGCAGCAGTGCCCCCCGAGCTTAGCCTCCAGAGCCACCGTGCTCAGCCTTCCCAGCTCAAATAGGCCGATTCCTGCCTTCTAGAGTCACATCTCTGCGGAAGCTTCGTTCCCCTATTTGTAATACAGCCGTCAGAAAGACCTGAGTGTGGATTTCACTTCAGACCCCAATTAGCTATGTAATTCTAGGCAAGATCCGTGGATCTCTCCGTGCTTCCGGGCCTGAGATCCCTCTCAGCTCCAAACCTGGCACTAACCCCATATCCAATCTAGAAAATATTTACCTGCACATATCTCTACCCAACTAATAGTGATTAAACACATCAAGACCAAAGCTGAGCTCTAAGGAAATATAAAATTTAGAGAGGACACAGGAAATAACTAATAATCCATTTCTATTTCCATTGTGCTTCAGTCTTAACAAAAAACTGCCTTCACAATAATGCGAGGAGGAAGGGAGTTTATTTTAAGTAACCCATTTGACAGATGAGTAACTAAGGACCAAAGAAGGAAGGAAAGCGATAGTCTTAGGATCATACTACAAATAAGGGTCCATGCAATTTGAACTCCAAATGCAGCTTGCTATCTATTTACTTCTTTTAGTTCTCTGTCATTCAGAGCCTCCCCTGCCACCCCCAGTCCCCAAGCAACCCCACCCTCATTCTTCCTGCTCCTATGCTCTAGTCACTCCCAGGACCCCTCAGAACTGCTCTTGACCACTGCTGACTCCTTCCCCTGTACCCCTTCTCCTCCCCTCCCCCGACACACACATCCACAGTCCCAGTGCTCAACCTCACCTGATTTCCCGAACATTCTTATCTGTCACGTCCACGTGGATGACAATGGGGTAGATCTCACTCCGCACCAGCTCCCTCACACTCTGGGGGCTCAACTCCAGCAAGCAGTGTTTGTTCTACATGTGGGAACAGGGGAAAGAGTCCTTTGAGTCCCCTATTCTGCCTTTGGGGTCAAAGACCAAGCCGCCAGCCTCCAGGGCCTCAGCACTGCCTTCCCACTCATGTCATGGCCCCAGATGTAGCCAAGGTCAAGAGAAAATTACAGGTTCTCCACTTCACCTGCATCCAGGCAAAATTATCCATCTGGACAAAATGAGGCAATTTAGCAGGAAAAATAACCTGGTCTGAATGTCCTGGGTCCTTGGGAACATGAGGTATGAGATCTAGAACTAGAAATTACTTCAGAGGTCACGCAGCCCGACTATTTCATGTTTTAGATGAAGTAACTAGGAGCCTAAGAGACCTGGAGGCTTTCTTATGTACGTTGCTCAAGTCATTTCTCAATCTCAGTTTCCTCATCTGATAAATGGACACCTATCAGCCTTGCCCTGCCCAAGACTGAGGAAATCTGGTCTAAAACCCAAGTTTCATGGAGGAGAAAACCGAGACCTAGTGTAGAGGTGAGTACACAGCAAATTAATAGAGCATGATAGAATGGAAAGAACTCAGATGTTAAGAGTCTAAAATTCTGGATGGGCATCCTTGGCCACTTATTTACCTTTCTAGGTAAATGTTTCCTCATCTTACTTTTCCAGGTAAATGTTTCTTCATCTGTCATAATCATAAAGGTAATGACAGCTAACATTTCATCCTCACAAGAGCTCTATGTAGTAGGTACTATTATATCTCCATTTTATGGATGAAGAAACTGGGGCTGAGAGAAAGTAACTTGCTCAGGAAAAGCTAGTAAATATCTATAGTAGGACTTGGGTCTTTCCTAAACTCCATGACTTTACTCCATTCCTGTTCTAGTTTCAAGATGTTCTGATTCAATTATGTTTAAGTGCTAAGAAACTGACCTTTTGGAAAACTACTTTTCCTAAAATTCAAAAAAAAATCCTGTGTATAACTATGGCAATAACAAAAAATAATAATAATAACAATAATCACTAACATTTATATAGCACCTACTATGTACCAGACAATATGCTAAGTGCTTTACAATTATTATCTCATTCGATCCTCAAAATAACCCTGAAAGGTGGCTAATATTATTATCCCCATTTTACAGATGAGGAAATTGAGAGAGAAACAGTAAAAAAAAAAAAAAAAACTGTATAACTATGATAATAACAATAATAATAATCACTAACATTTATATAGCACCTACTGTATACCAGACAATATGCTAAGTGCTATACAATTATTATCTCATTTGATCCTCACAATCACCCTGAGAAGTAGATAGTCTTATTATCCCCATTTTACAGATGAGGAAATTGAGAGAGGCAGTTAAAAAAAAAACAAAAAACCCTATGTATAACTATGACAATAACAAAAATAATAATAATAATAAAAACAATAATTGCCAACTTTACATAGCACCTACTATGTACCGGACAATATGCTAAGTGCTTTACAATTATTATCTCATTTGATCCTCACAACAACCCTGAGAGATGGATAGTCTTATTATCCCCATTTTACAGATGAGGAAATTGAGAGAGAGCTAGTAAGCATCTGAGGCTGGATTTGAATTCAGGTCCTCCTGTTTCCAAGCTCAGAGCTTACCTAGGTGGGTCTGTTGAAAGAGAAAGCCTAGGAGGTGGGGAAACCAGGAAAAGTTTCATGTAGGAAGTGCTGTTGGAGCTCAGCTTTCAAGAAACTTTGAGATTCTAAAGGAAAACTGTATGAAGGCCCTAGAGATGCCCATACTGGACCCAAGCTAAGGATAGTCTTGGCTCCCAACCCACCCATCCCAGCTCCGGGCCTCCAAGGATCACCGCCCATCCCAGCTCTCCCTCTTTATCCCTCCACACCTTTCCAATAGATTCCTGGATGGTCCGGACCCTCACACCGAGACCCTGAGGAACAGGATGGGCCGAGGGGGCGCCCGGTGGCGTGGAGACCAGCGCTTCCTCTCCAGTGAGGCTCTCTGCAGGGGCAGATGTGATTCGTTATTCCGTCTGCCCCTCCCAGCATTGACTGTCCCCTCTTCCTCCCCGCTCCCTTCCCAGGGGAATCCTTACCCGCTGGACACACGTGGAAATCCAGGCGCGACGTAGGCAGGTCCAACAGGTTTCGGATTAAGCGGGGGGCCAGGCATTCCGGGGACAGCACCACAGGACGGAGCGAGTTCACCAGCAGGGGCCGGACCAAGCTATAGGGCTTGGTGCTCCGGTCAGGCTCTGAGACAGACGGACAGGACAGCCTTAGCTAAGAATGGAAAGACTAGCCCGGCCCTCCTTAGGAACCGTCATCAAAACCTTCTCATAGTCACAAGCTAATAGGGCGCACCCTTATCCTAAACTCCTTCCTTGTGATCTGTGGTCCCTTCTCAGGTGCTTCTCACAGGACCACCGATCTACAGCTGCACAGCCCAACGGCTTCATCTTACTCTCTGAGGCTCAGAGAGGTGAATCGACATTAGCAGGACCATAGGAGTCTAGAACTAGACTGGAAGGAACCTTAGAGATCACTTGGATCCCACTCCCATCTCTTAAAAAGGAGAAAAGTTAGATCCAGAATGTAAGTGAATTGCCAGAGGTTTCACAGCTTGTAAATGACAGCCAGAATTGAAACTCAGCTCTTGGGATCATCAGATTTAAAGCCAAAAGGAACTTGGGAAATCCGGTTCCCTCGTGATACAGAAGAGGGAGTCAAGTTTCAGAGACAGAGGAAAGCTCACACATTCCACCTAATTATCAGGGATGGGATTAAATTCAGGGCTCTCCACCCCAAATCCAGGGTGATTCCCATTACATTATAGCCACCTCCATGGGGCTGAGGACCCAGGCTCAGGACACCCCAGGTGTGAGGGGCAGCCCTGTGGGGGGCTCACCTTGGCAAGGGTCTAGCAACAGCTGCTCCTGAGGATCACCCGGCCCCATTGAGAGTCTGGGTTTCACCAGACGGAGCTGGTCTAAGGCACGTTTCTTTAGCTGGGTGGGCAGAGAGAGGAAAAGACAGTAAGGGAATTGACTGTAGCCCTGTCCTTGCCACCCATCAAGACAAGTGGACGAGATAGGGCAGACAGACAAACTTTTAGACAGATGGATAAAAAAGGGAGAAAGACAGATCCATAGACAGAGCATTTATTAAGTGCCTATTATATACCAGGCACTATGTTAAGAATTGGGATATCAGTACAAGCACATCCTGTTTATGTTCTAATAGGGAAAATCAGGGGTACAGAATGAGAGAGATAGTTGACCCAGAGGGTCAAGGAGGGCAAGAAGGGCCTAGAATATTGTCCCAGAATTTCCCTGCCCTTTTCTGTAGCTCCACCACACCCAAAGGGAAAGTTGAGGGAAAGAAAGGAGCCTCCTGCCCACCCCTTCCCAGCTCCAAGCGCCTACTCACATTACTTCGGTGACTCCTAGAACGACCGTAGTGTGGGCACTTGTCCTGGGCCTCCAGGAGCTGCTGGGCTCTGCAGGGGAGGAGGGTCTCATCAGGGGGTGGGTGTGTTGTCAATGGTGCTGCTCAGTGGGGGAGCAAGAGCATGGAACCCTCCCTTTTCATACCCAGGGCCTTCTTCCCACATCTTGCCAGGGTAAGCCACCCATCCCCCTACATGCCCATCAGCCCTCGGTCACCTCTGGAAATTGGGCACTGTGCCCTTGTCCAGGTCTCGAAGGGTGAGGGGATCGACTCGGGCACAGTACCACTCAGGCCGGCCTTTGTAGGTTAGGTCCACCACACGTAGGATCTCCTGGCCTTTCACACACAGAGCCCGGGGGTCGGCCTGCTCAGGCAAGGGATGGTTGGCTCGGACGTAGACGGGCTCGGCCCCTGACGATCCTTTCTTGCTGGCGGTATCAGATTCTTCCCTAGAGGATGGGCAGACTGGGCCCCAAAAGCAGACATGTCTATTCTAGGTTCTCTTGTACATCTTCCCCAGTGCGCTACCCAGCCACGATCCCCTTTGTGAGGCAGGAAGGACAAGAAACCACAGAATCTCAGGCCAGGAAGGGACGTAGGAGCCATCCAACATCCACAGCAAGCAGTCGACTCTATAATTATTATCTCCAGTCTACAAATGAGGAAACTGAGCCCCAGAGAGATAATGGAACTTGCCAACAGTCACAGAGTTGGTAAATAACAGAACTCAATAATAATACTCAATAATTTAACAAAACATAATAATTTGAACTCATGTCTTGAATTCTAATTAAACAGTCTGAACAACCAAGTCTTTCCAACTCCAAACCCAGGTATAAGGTCTGGTCCCAGGTTACACAAACTGCAGGGAAGGTGAGACATAAGCAACCACAGAGAATCATGGCACAGAAAGGATCAAGGAGCTTCAGCTGAGGGGCAGAAACAGCATCAACAAATGCCTGGACAATCTATTCCACAGTCAGGACAGTCGGGCGTTCAACAGGTATTTACCACTAAAGTGCCAGCCACTGAGGGACCAAAGGAAGGTCCTGCCCTTAAGAAGCTCCCATTCTAATGGAAGAGAAAAAATCTATAGAGGGGATAGACAGCTTGAGGGGGACTTGGAAATGCCTTGCTCAGAAGGTAAGGCCGGGGCAGAGTCTGGAGGATCTTGGGAAAGCCAGGAGTAGAGGTGAGAGAATACAAAATTCCAGGCACGGAGACAGCCGGTGCAAGTCCACGGGAATCAGGAAATGGAATGACGTCTTTGATGAATTGCAGGAAGGCCAGGGAGTCTGAATCATACACTATGTAGAGGGAAATAACTAGGAAAGACGGGAATATTGGTGGTGAAAGATAATGAGCTCTGTTTTGGACATGTGGAATTAGAAACAGTTCTAGGACAACCAATTAGAGATCTCCAGAAGGCAGCTGGAGACACAGGACTGTAACTCAGATAAATGGCTAGGAATACAGGGTTCTGGGAATCAGATCAGCAAGTGAAACAGTAGAAAGAGGGGAAAGAGGGTCCAGGCAGTTAGGAGCATGATATGGATTAAAAAATCAGAAAAGGGGACTGGGGAGCAGTGGTCAGAGAGGTAGGAGAAAAATCGAGAGAACAGTATCATAAAAACCTAGAAAGGAAAAAAAAATCTGGGAGATTACGACACAGTGTCCAAAATAGCAAAGAAATCAAGAAGAATAAGGATAGTGAAAGGTCACTGGATTTGGCCACAAGGAAATCACTGGAGAGAGCTATTTCACTTGAATCATAACATCAGCAGCCATAAAGCAGAGGGTTTGCAAAAGAATAAGGGAAATAAGTCAAGAAATAGAAGCTCGAACTTTTACTGCCTCAGTTATTTCAGATTTCACCCATTTCTGTACTTAAGTACTTCTCAAGTTTAGCTGAGAAGGGGAGGAGAAAATATAGGCTAAAAGACAGCGGTAATACTTGAATCAAGTGAGCATTTTTAAAGGCTGCAGTAGAAAGAGCTGTATTTGTAGGCAGTAGAAAATAGCTAGTAGAGAAGAAAAGAGATTGAAGAGAAGTCATAGAGTGAGGGTGACAGAGGGGGCAATCCGTTGGCAGAGACAGGATGAGACAGGATCACTTGTGCAAGTAGAGGGGTTGCCTGGGCAAGGAGAAGACTCATCTCTTCCTCTCGAACTGGAGCAAAGGAAAAGAGAATGGAAAATGTCTGAATGATGAGAGATAAGGCAAAGGGGGAAAGAGGGAGCTCTTGGAAAATGGTTTCAATTTTTTTTCTCTCCAGCAGAGAGGGTAAAGGGAAGTAGTGCTATTTTAGAAAGAACGAGGAAAGATAAGAGGCTTGAAGAAAGTCGAGATTTGAGACTGCCACTGTGGAGAACAAATCAATTAGGAAATAAGAGAAGGTTGACCTGATGTAGTGTGTAGTAGACCAGTCACTGGTTTCATGATTTCCATCAGCACCATTCAGTAGCATGTGAACAGGAACAAAGGAGGTAAATGGTGGGAATAATCGAGGGGTACAGTTTAGCCAGGTATGATTGGTGACAAGACAGGGAGGCAAGCGACCTGAAGAGGAGACAGTATAGGGTGAAACAAGTTCACCAAGAGATCAAGATTGGGAAAGAAGGAGAGTAGAGAGAATGAAAGGATGATGGCCTGGGAAAGAGTTCAAGGGTGAAGGAATTGGGGGGACAGAAATTGTAAAACAGAGGAAAAGATGAAACAGTAAACGCTTATGATCAAATAAAGGAATTTCAGAGTTATTTGGGAACACAGAAACTTTGGGTGATGGAAAATTCAAATGCGGGAGTAGCTAGGTGGCGTGGTGGACAGAGCACCAGCCCTGAAGTCAGGAGGCCCTGAGTTCAAAGCTGCCTTCAGACACTTAACACTTCCTAGCTGTGTGACCCTGGCCAAGTCACTTAACCCCAATTGCCTCGGCAAAAAAAAAAAAAAAAATCAAATGTGAGGCGTGATGGAAAAGAAAGCCATGGAAACTGAGTAGATTAAGGAACCCCTAGTGGGATAATAAGAGTTGGAGAATTGAGAAAGACCATGACCCACAAAGTGTATTTATTTAAAGAAGGAAGGAACACATCCTTGAAATCAGTAGATAACAGTCATCTAAGATCCCAATAGGGTGAGAGATACAGAGAGAATGAACCTCAAAGATGGAAAAGTTTCTGAGTGATGGTGGTAGAGAACCTGAAATTAGCATGGAAAGAAGGGAGCACTCCAACTTCCCCACTACCATCTGTGAATTGGGTATAAGAATAAGGAAAGACTAAAATGAGATTAAGTTTAGGAGGGACTGATGCCAGCAATAACCCAAGAATGGTGATGCTGGGAAATCTGCATCCCGAAGAGGAATTTGTGGAGGTCACATAGGGAACAAGCCACTAGAGAGCTTTGGATCGCTCCACAGTAACTATAACTTTAGAAGATTTTCTTTTGATTGGTTTATTTTAAAGCACCCATTTCCCGACAATGATTAACAGTGAGGTCCATCTATCATGATGAAAGATGCTACCCAAAGAAAGAACTGATGGACTCCATGTGTAAATAAAAAGCCTAAAGTGGGAGCATCAGCTGATTTCAGTAAACAGGCATGGGAAGAAAAATCCGTATCTCTTTCTGAACAGTATAAAGAAAAGAATAAGGTTAAAAACTACTTGAGAGAAGCAAAAAGCTAAACCCAAGAGTTGCCCTCTTGGGGGAAAGAATATCAGTTGATTCATCATGGAGGGGGGGGGAGGGGGGAGGAGGGAGGGGAAGAAAGAAAAAAAAAAAAAAGAAAGCAAAGAACATCAAAATGAAGCATTTTTTAAGCACACAAAAAAAAGAACAAAAATAAGAACAGAGGAGCACAGAAAAGGAGAAGAATTTTAGAACTAAGATGGGCAATTTATTGCATGCTTTTTTTAAAAAGCTAAGTCTTTTTGTGGTAGTAAAGAATAAAACATTAAAGCAATGCTTATCAATTGGGGAACGGCTGAACAAGTTATGGTGCATGATGGTGATGGGAGACCATTGTGTTACAAGAAACGAGGAAGGGGCGATTTCAAAAAAAAAAAAAAAAAATTGAGAAGTCTCTTGTGAACCAATGAAAAGTGAATTGAGCAGCACCAGAAGAACATTGTACATAGTAACAGCAATATTGTAATAACGACAAACTGTGAATGACTTAGCTACTCGAATCAAAACAATGATCCAAGACAATTCCTAAGGACCTACAATGAAACATGTTATCCACCTACAGACAAAGAACTGAGGAACTCTGAATGGATATTGAAACAATTCTTTTCACTTTCATTATTTTTCTTGCTTTTTTGTGGTAACATGGCTAAAATGGAAATATATTTTGCATGATTTCACATGTATAATTGATATCATATTTCTTTTTTTCTCAATGGTAGGGGTGGGCAGAATCAAAACTCAATTTTAAAAATTATATATACTGTCAATAAAAAGTTATTTTAAAAAATTATATATATATATTTGCTGAGGCAATTGGAGTTAAATAACTTTTCTAGGGTCACACAACCAGGAAGTGTTGTGTCTGAGGTCAGATTTGAACTCAGGTCTTCCTGATTTCAGGGCTCTATCCACTATACCGACTAGCCCCATAAATATTTTTTTTTAATTAACAAAAAGCTATAAGGTAATAGAGATTCATAGTTATATAAGTCTCTTTTTTGGGCTTTATGCAAGGAAATGTTCCTGTATGGTGGTCAAAATAATAATAGCAAATATCTACATAGCACTTACTATGTGTCAGATAAATGTTAAGTGTTTAACAATCATTGTCTCATCTGATCCTCACCATAACCCTGAGAGATTGATGCTATTATTCCCCTTCTTTTCTAGATGAGCAAACTGAAGTAAATAGGATTAAGTGACTTGCCCAGGATCACACAGCTAGGAAGCTTATAAGATTACACTTGAACTCAGGTTTTTCTGACTCCAGACCAAGTGTTCTATTTATTGCACCCACTAGCAGCTAGGTAAAGAAGACAGGCACCCAGCAGCAGAGAAGTCAGAATGGGGAGCAGACCCAGACCAGGAGGCAGCACCCCCACAGCTCATTTTCCCAGGCTGACTTTGAGTATAAGAACATCCACTTTCTGCTGTGAAATGAGCATGTTTGCATATGTGATCTCTAACATCTCATGAGACTGATTCCCATGATCAAAAGTCTCCAGATACCCAAGTTCTCTTCTAATCCAAGAGAGTAAACCAGAGAAAGGGGTTAAGAAGAGCAGACTAGTGGGAGAAGGGCAGAGAAAAGACCCTGCTCTCCCACTTGGTTAAGAGCTACAGTGCCAGGGAGACTCTGGCTGGCAGGCCCCTTCTTCTACCTTTCTCATCATGGGGCTTCCTCTGCAGACCAGGGTTGAGCTCCAAGAACAATGACAGTCCTCACCTTTCATATTCGGGAAGAAGGTGAAGAAGTTGTCGGCCTTGTTCCTGTGTAGGGTGCTCAGCTGGCCCTGGGCATCCTCCCGGCTGGTATTGTCTCTTCTCAGCTGGTGAAACACAGAAAAGGAAGAAGTAAAGCTGTTACCCAATTTTAGGATAGTTTGGGTTTTTGAGAGGAAAGGACAAGCTTTCAGGAATAATCAGGAATGAACTTTAGAGATTGACGGAACATCCTCCCACTACTTGATATCTTATCCTGTGCCTCTCTCCCCAGGCTGGATCCATTCCCAATCACAGACATCCTACTCCTTTCCTGGTCTCTGGGGGCTTTATCCTTAATATGTCAGCATAGAAATTGGGTCCAACAATGATCCTCTAGGTTCTTAAATTGAGGCCTAAGAACGTGTTTAAAAAATATATATATATATTTTAATTGTATTGCCATATGTTAAGTTTCCTTTGGAATCCTCTACATTTGATTTGATGCATTTAAAAACATGATTCTGGGAAGGGATCCTTAAGGCTACAAAAAAGAACCTTTGCTCTTTTCCCTCCCCTTCTAGTCCTACTGGAATTTAAACCTGATTCATCCACCTCCACGCCAATTACCAGGAAGTTCCCTGTTTAACATCAACCAATTTGTATTCTCTAAGCCAACTTCCTTCAACACATTTATTGCCCCTGTCTGGACAGTCTGTAAAACTTTGTCTCCTTATGAAGCCTGTAAGTGCCCTGTAAAGTTGGATGGGCAGCTAAGTAGTGCAGTACTCCAGGGCTGGGTCTAGAGTCACAAGATGCATCCTCTAAGTCCAAACCTGACCTCAGATACTTATAAGCTGTGAGACCCTGGGCTGGACATTTAACCCCCTTTGCCTCAGTTTCCTCATCTGTATAATAAACTGGAGAAGAAAATGGCAAACCGCTCCAGTATTTCTGCCAAGAAAATCCCAAATGGGATTACACTGACTAAATGTGATGAATGAAAAAAATGACTTTAAAAAACAACAAAATTAGACACCCTCAAAAGACATAGAATGTTTGCCCAGTCACCTCTGGGACCTGTACTTTTTTATGTTAACACTGTGTTTTAATATTAGCTCTGACATTCCATGAGCAAGGTCCCTCCCAGCTCAAACATTCCAGGTTCTAAGGGATCTCTCAACTCTAACATTCCATGTTCTAAGGGTCCTCCCAGATCAAACATTCTATATTCTAAGGGCCCT
This sequence comes from Antechinus flavipes, assembly GCF_016432865.1. Taxonomy (NCBI): domain Eukaryota; kingdom Metazoa; phylum Chordata; class Mammalia; order Dasyuromorphia; family Dasyuridae; genus Antechinus; species Antechinus flavipes. The sequence goes on from NC_067402.1 coordinate 285,539,794, forward strand.
CCCAATTCAAACATTCCATGTTCTAAGGGCCCTCCCAACTTGAACATTCCATGTTCTAAGGTCCTCCTAACTCGAACATTCAAGTTCTAAGACCCTTCCTGACAACAACATTCCATGTTGTAGGAACACTCTAGCTTTAGCATTCAAATTTTCTCAGGTCTATCCAATTCTAACATTTGGATCGAAAGTCCCTTTCCTGAAATCAAGGTAGAATCGGTAAAGTTGTCACTCATTCAGGTCCATTTCTGTACTGGCCATTACCCAGAAGCCTTGCCCAATGATTCAGAATCTGGGATGTTTAGCCTCTGGTTGCGCAATCCATGGTTGTCCCCCCAGTCCAAGTCCAGGGCTCAATCAACCACAGATCTCGCCTCTAATAGGTGGCCATCCCTCACCTCCACTGTGGATTCTGTTCCTGGGCCTGACAGTGCCCGACGTAGAACCACTCCAGAGTGGTTGCTCCCAAGGAAAGATGTGCTATCTGTTCCCTTCTCTTGGGATTCTGGACCACCTGGAGGACTCTGTCTAGATGAGGCCCGTGTAGCTAGTGACCTGAGGGAAAAGAAACAAAGAGGAACGTTAGGAGTTGGGAATCTGAGTCCAAACAATCAATTTCTGAGAATCTCCTAAATCATGGCATTCTTAACCTGGGATCCACAGGCTATGGTCGGATTCCTAAGTCCACAGATTTGAATAAGAAAAAAAAAAAATCACATTTTAATTTCTGCTAAAATCTAACTGAAATTTAGCATTTTATTTAATTATGAATGTGAGCAGAAAAAAAAATGGTTCTGAGAAGGGGACCATGGACTTCAGCAGTGTGACTGCCCAAGCGGTCCAGAATAAAACAAGGATAAAATCTTCTATGTATATACGTGATCCTCTGCAGGCTTTGAAACATCCTTCCTGTCTTACAGGAGGAAACAATACAAGAAAGTAGAAAGACTTTGGACAGAAAATGTCATTTGCATTCAGAAAAAGAGCTATGGAGATTGAATGTAAATCAACATGTGCTATGTTCACTTCTTTTTTCGGGTTTTTTTTTCCCCTCCCATGGTTTTTCCCTTTTGTTCTAATTTTTCTCTCCCGACATGATTCATAAAACAATGTGTATTAAAAATATTTTTTAAAAAATATAACTAAAAAAATGGGGATTAAAGTATCTCCCCTATCTACTACATGAGATAGATGTAAGATACAAAGGAGATAATGGAGGAAGAGGGTTTGGAAACCTTCCAGCTATAGAGATGTCAAATGTATAATGAGGAGGAGGAAGAGAATTTAGCATTCATATATAGCACTTTAAGGGTTATGTATGATCTCCCTTGACAATATACAAGCTTTGCAAACCTTAATTTTAAAGTTATTCTATATTTATATACTTGGCAAATCTTGAATTCATATGTATATAAGAAGTGTTGTTATTAATGTGTACGCCAGAAGTTTGAAGATCAAAGATGACAAAGCAAGAGCATGCTGGGAGGAAGGGAAAGTCTGGTACAGAGAAGGCTGCAGCTGGTGGATCACTTGGGCTCAGGAGTTCTGGTATGAAATAGAATGTCCCTCCCAAGAAGATAATCTCCCAGGCTGCCTATGGTAGGGCAAACTATTAGAGAGACAGAGATTGGGTTCGGGAGGGGTTACTGTATTTCCAACTTGGAGGAGACAGGGAAAACAAGAAATGGTGAGCTCATTGAAGGGGTTAGTGTTTGTCAACTTGATTTAAAGTGTAGGAAATACATCTCAGAAAGAGAATAGAAGTGAGTTTTGGATGATGTCGGCTATCTAGAGAAGGAAAAGTATAGTTTGTGTGGGGTGTAGAATGAACAAAGGAGAAGAGGCAGGTGACAAGTTGGCTAGGTAAGAGTAGGGCCAGACCAAGGGGGCCCTCAGACACCATTGCTCTAAAAGTCTGATTAATAAAGATCCTGTGATTGTCCCCTGCTGAACACCATCTCCTACCTCCTTTAGCTTCCTGACCCTTGTTAAAAGCCAGCCCAAAATCTGAACCCCCTTTCTCACTTCTAGATGCTAAGAGGGTGAAGATAACAGATCACAGCAGGGCTGCTACTGTCCTCTCCATCTTGTAACATCTTACATACACTCAATGCCCCAGGAAAAATGAACAACTCTGTCCACCAACCCTTCACCCAACATCCTCTACTTTGCCCCAGTATTTTGCATTTGCCCTTGCTGTTTTCTTAGGAATGAATGCCCTGGCTTCCCTCTACTTTGCCCTTCCCACATTTTAAAATCCAACCATCACCAGCTCAGAAGATGTCTTGCCGCATTCCTCAAAAAGTAATAAATTACCTTCCTTCTTCAGACCTCATATGAAACAACTGTGTATTAGCCTATATTCCAGGCTGGGGGGCTTATCCCTAACTTGGACCAGATCTTATTTAAATTTTGTATCTCCTCTCAAAACCACCCCAGGGCTCTGTATACAGCAGTCATCTAATCAATGCTTATATTTACTGATGTGGACATTTTGTTTTCCCAGTAACATATAAGCTCTTGGAAAATAAGAACTATTTCTTTTTCATGATTATCTAATCTCCCACTGGATCATGGGATCACAAATTCAGGGCAGGATAGGACACTAGAGGTCATATTATAATGAACAATAACAATAACAAGCATCTATATGGCACCTATTATGTGCCAAATATCATGCTAAGCATTCAATTATTTCATTTACTCCTCGAAACACCCTCACCACACAACAATACAATTAAGGAAAATGAGGCAGACAGAGGTTAGCATAACTAGTCACTATCTGAAGATGGATTGACATGGAAATATACATCCAAACATAAAATGATAGGCCCAGAGGGGGAATATATATGATGTATATAGCACTATTATGTACTAGGGGATGTCTGAGGCACCTCTCATCCTCTTCCTAAGTCCCAGACATAATTTTAATAGTCAGAAGCACAATCGGGGGAACTAGCACCAAAAATCAGGCTCCTACACACACACACACACACACACACACACACACACACACACAACACCACACTGCTCTTCTCAATCACAGCCAAAAGCCCTCTATTCCAAGTTTACTGCCCTTCCTTAGTCTGGTGCTCCAAATAAAAATGGACTTATTTCACTTTACTCATCTGGAAGCGAATCTCCAGCTATGACTCTCCTGTCCCAGGTTTGTAAAAAGATCTGGTTCTGTGAATATTTCCTCATGATATAGGAATGGAAACTGAGGCATGAGATGACTGATTACAGCAGGGTGTGGTGAATCCCAGAATAATAGCAAGAAGAATCTCAAGGCTCCACTTAAAGTGCCAGGCAATTCCTTCTAAACCTCAGTCATTAAGCAATAAAACTTTGTGATACATTGATGATATCCAATTTATCTACATATTTTGAATAGTTACTTGCGTGTTATCTCTTTCATTGATTGTGAGCTCTTAGAAGGCAGCTTCTGAGTGTTTAATAAATGCTGGTTAATTATTGATGAACTGACCAGTTCCTGCTGTGTAGCTTGAGGGCAAGATTTTCTAGAAAGATTGTTCTCTGGGTATAGCTTTAGGTATACCTGGGCCACCTCAGTTCCTGAGATCCCCGGGCATCTTTAGCTCTCAAAAAAGGTAGGGATGATTGTGGGTGACCCACAAAGTGTCAGGGCCACTAACCAAGTTCTTTTTCTGAATTCCCAAGGATACCAGGTTCTTGTTTCTAGAACTAGAAGAAATACAAACCAAACCCTGCTATTTATGGATTTTTACATTTTATAGGAAATTTGGGTCCATTGAGTTGAAGTAACTTACCTAAGGTCATATAGGTAATAACTATCAGAATTTATGCCTGGGTTCTTTGACTCTAAAGTAATTTTTTCCCACTCTCCAATGCTGCCAAGGCAGAGCCAACCAAACATCAGCTGTAATTACACTCCTTCAGCAAAACACTCCTCCCATGCTCATCATATTCTGGGGCTGACCCTGGGTTCTCAATAGCTTTGGAAGGAAACTACATGCTCTAGCAGGTCCTAGTCGTCCCACGCTCTAGGGACAGGAGTGATTATAAAATTTTAAGCTGGAAGGCATCTCAAAGGCCATCTAGTTCAACCTACTCATTTTTACAGAAAGAAACTGAGACCCAGAGAGGTGAATTTCCTTGTTCCAGATCACACAAGTAGAAAGCAGTCAAGCTGGGATTCAAAAACAGGAACTCCCTCACCTAAAAAAGCAAGATGACATTTCAAATCCTGCCTTAGATATACACTACCTGTGCCACCCTGAGAGAGTTGCTTAAAATGTCTCCAAGCCTCGGTTTCCTGTTCTGTAAAATGAGATGGTTGGATTTGGGGATATCTAAGGTCCTTAAGCTGGAGGCTTAGACTCCAAAGGCAGCACTCCCTCCACTGGAACTGGTTGTGAAGGTGAAAGGCGAGGTTATCACAAATAAAAGACAAAATCTACTAAGCTGAGAGCCTCATGACCACTACCCAAGAAGGAAAGAGATTTCACAGCCACAGAAACTCACAGCTAAGGTAACAAAAAGTAGGGCGTCTGCTTCAGTGGACAGAGGATCCACACTCATAAAGCCACACACTCTGCACAATTTATTAATTATTATTATTTTCGTTATTATTATTACAATGATTTTGGACCAAACCTGATTTCACTAGTTTAGAAATCCTTCTGCCAATGTAAAACTAGGTACGCTAATCAGTCATTTATTATGATTTATTTATTTATTAAGAAATATTTATTAATCACCTTCTTGACCCTGTGCATAGAAAGGCCAAAAAAAAACAGTTTCTGCTCTCAAAGAGATCACTGGTTATGATAAATGCCTAATAAACAGAACACTGGGCTTGGAAAATACAGAGTATTCAGCTTCAGACCTTTAATTTCTGAACAAGTCACTTTCCCTGCTTGCCTCAGTTTCCCCATCTGTAAAATGCAAATAATAATAACACTCCCTTTCAGAATTGTTGAGAGAATCAAATGAGAGAATATTTGTAAAGTAAATCTTAAGGAATTATAGACATTTGGATGATCATTATTATCGTTATCATTATTGCCTATAAGAATGTCCCGAGACTCTGAAAGGGTAAAGTGTATTGTATCAGAAGTGGGACTTGAATGTGATCTTTCTGATAGCAAGGCCAGATCGCCATTCGCTGGACCACGCTGCTTCTCACGCCAGTGATATTTAGTTAATTAGGAAGCAAGAGGATCTTGACCGGGATTTCACCGATACAGGAAATCCCAATGAGGAATCTCCCTCACCAAGGCAGAGTCCCTGCTCTGCCATCTATAGTCCCAGAGAGACGTTTAGAGTGTTGGGAGGCTGACTTGTCTAAGGTCACACAGCCAGCATGTCACCAGAGGCCCCTGATCCCACAGATTCCAGTCCATTGCACCACACTGCCTTTCTAGCTTATAAGTATCATTTGGGGTATAATAATGGTGATAAATTCTGTCAATAAAAAGTTATAATAATAAAAAATAGTAATAATAATGGTGATAATTACGGTCATAATAACCATCATCATCTTCATCATCATCATCATTATTATATCTCCAGTAAAGTTCTCCCCCCAGTATCATCTGAGGGGGGTCCCCAAGGCTATGACAGCTCGGGTAAGTCCCACCTGACAGGTAAGGATTCCAGATGTTCCAGGGAAGGACTATCTGGCTAAACTCAGAAGAATGTAGTAACAACAGCTGGCCACCAGGGGGGAGGAAGCCTTAGCTAATCCCCTGAATTCTGCCCTTGCCCTACGCTGACCGGTGTCAATTTATGTATCATTATACAGAGTTATCTGCATCTCTAAGGCCCCTTCGCCTCCCCTTTGTTAGACACTAGGCTCCCTGGGCCTGAAAACTTTCTGGATTTTTGATCTTAGCATTTTAAAAACTACAAAAATTAACGTGTTATATGCCCTCCTCCTTTTATTGCAAACAGCTGTTTTACAAAATTTAAGTTTGCAAGATTTACCCAAACATTCTTTATCATAAAACCAAACTTTTAATGCATTGGATATTAAGTAAATCTTGAGTGAACAGCCCATTTTTCCAAAGCAGGGACCGTCTTTTGTCTTTCTTTGTGTCCTCAGTGTCGACAGTTCCTGGCATATAGTAAGAGCTTAATAAATGTTTACTGGGTGATGGAAAGAGAAGGAAGGAAGGAAGAAACAGAGAGAGAGAGAAAGAGAGGAAAAAGAGAAAAAAAGAAAAAAGAAAGAGAGGAAAGAAGGAAGGAAGAAACAGAGAGAAAAAGAGGAAAGAGAAAGAAAGAGAGGAAAGGAAGGAAGAATTAGAGAGGGAAAGAAAGAGGAAAGAGAGAAAGAAAAAAGAGGAAAGAAGGAAGGAAGGAATAGAGAAAGAAAAGAGAGGAAAGAAGAAGGACAGAAGGAAGAAACAGAGAGAAAGAAAGAAAGGAAAGAGAGAAAGAAAAGAGAGGAAAGAAGGAAGGAAGGAAGAAAGAAGGAAGGAAGAAACAGAAAGAAAGAGGAAAGAGAAAGAAAGAAAAAAGAAAGAGAGGAAAGAAGGAAGGACAGAAGGAAGGAAGAAAGAAACAGAGAAAGAAAGAAAAAAGAGAGGAAGGAAGAAAGAAGGAAGTAGGAGGAAGAAAGGAAAGGAAGGAGAGAGGGAGGGAAGGAAGAAAATCAGCCATTTGTTAGGTGACCCATCTAACCAGTAGAGTTGGACAGGAAAGTTCAAAGAGAGAATAATGTGTAAGAAAACTTGAAAGATAGAAAGGCTGTCATTTATATGTCATCCTAGAACTGGAAAGAGCCTTAGACTCTGCTCCCTATTACAGATGAGGAAACTGAGGCTCAGCAATATTAAGGGACTCTTCTAAGCCTCAGAGGCAAGACAATTTCTGATGTCAGAGCCCAGCTTTCTGCTCCTGGAATCTATTGCTTTTCCCTATTTCTTAGCTCTCTCCATCTCCACCCCATTCACTGCGTCCCCTCTGTCAATCCCCCCTTTTTAATCTATCTTCTCCTCATCATTCGACAAAACTCTCTGTAGGGTTAATTATCCTTCCAATTACATCTATTCCCCCTCCCCAATTCCCTATCTGTCTGTCCATCCCCCTCTCATAAGTCCTTCTGTCTGTCTATCCCCCCTCAATTTCCTGTCTGTCTGTCTATCCCCCTCCCATAATTTTCTGTCTGTCCTCCCTCCCACAATTCCCTGCCTGCCCGCCTGTCCAGTGTCCCCCCTCAGCACCAAGGGCCTGGCTGCCGAGGCGCTCCCCCTCCTCTGGCCTCCAGGCGGGGGCAGGAAGAGCCCGTGAATGAAGGGCCCTGGCTAGGCCCACATTCCTGAGTCAGGGGCTGGACAGCAGCCACGGCCCCCGCTGCAGCGCTGAGCTCGGGCTCCCAAAGGAAGGGGCCGCTGGGGGGCCCACGAGGGGGGCAGGAAAGAAGCAGGAAAGAAAGGGAAGGGTGGTTCCTTCTATACCTTCCCCAGAAAGGCTCTGCAGGAACAAAACAATACAGGGGCTTCGGAGCCTCAGTGTGTGTGTGTGTGTGTGTGTGTGTGTGTGTGTGTGTGTGTGTGCGTGCGCGCAGGGCGGGGAAGGGATCCTTGCTCAGATATTCCCACCAGCCTTGGCATGGAGACCAGAGCCTGACAGGGACAGAGAAAGTGCCCTGCAGCGGACAGAGGGCCCTCTACCTCCCTAGGGAGCTCAAACAAGTGAAAAGAAGGATGGAAAGCTTCTCTGAATGTACAAGTTAGAATCCTAGATTTGGAACCAGAAGTCTAGAGTTCGAATCTTAGCCAGGGGGCCTGATGATTTGTGTGATCTTGGACAAACCCCTTCACTTTGAGTTTAGAAAATGATGAGGGTCAAAGGAGACTGCAGCTCTGGGTCTAAATCGAGGCTCCCACAACCCACTGCCAGCTTCCAAGAGGAGAGAGAGAAGCGGGCCCAGCCTGAGTTTCCAGGATTACCCAGAGCTATGGGTCACCATAAACACATGGATCAGCCAAATAGCCCGAGAGGGAGCTGAGAGACAGGAAGAGAGCCCAGAGTCCAGAAAATCCAGAGAAGGGACTGCCACCGGAGCAGGTGATAAGGTAACAGAGTGACGGACCAAGGATCTGAGTGCGAATTCCAGCCTGAGTCCAGGAGTTCCTGTTCTCAGCTCCAAAACGATAGAGTGGAATCAGATGGACTCTAAGATCCCTGCCCAACCTCCTCTGAGGATCCAGTGGTCAAGGGCAAAACAGCACATAAAGGGGCTTACTGACTGAGCTGAAGGAAGGTGTGTGAGGTCAGGATGCTCCCCTCTGCCTCTCTTATCCACAGGCCTTTGGGGAATCCCTCCTCCACCCCCTTCTCTCTCTTTTTGTCTCTGTGTCTTTCTCTCAACTTTCTCCCTTTCCTCCCTGCTCTCTCTGTGTCTCTGGCTCTGGTTCTGGCTCTCTGTGTCTCACCTCTTTGTCTCTCTCTATCTCTGTCTCTGTCTCTTTTTTCTGTCTCTGTCTCTCTCATCTGTCTCTGTCTTTTTCTCATCTCTCTCTCCCTCCTCTTTCTATCTCTGCCTCTCTATCTCTCCCTCTGTCTCTCCCTGTTTCTGTCTCTCTCATCTTTGTCTCTGTCTCTCTCATCTGTCTCTGTCTTTTTCTCATCTCTCTCTCCTTCTCTCTATCTCTGGCTCTCTATCTCTCCCTCTGTCTCTCCCTGTTTCTGTCTCTCATCTTTGTCTCTGTTTCTGTCTCTCTCTGTCTCTGTGTCTCTGTCTCTGTCTCTCTTTCCCTCTCTGTCTCCCTCCCTCCCTCTTCCTCTCTCTCTTTGTCACATACATCCCCACACCCCAAAGGTGAACCCTTCAAAGAAAAAAATACAAGTCTCTCCCCCTCTCTAAGCCTCAGTTTCTCATCTGGAAAGTAAGGGATGACAGTCTCTGCTCTGCCCGGTTCCTAACGAACACCAAAGGCTTAATCAGCACAGAGCTGTAGTGAAGGGCAGCCATCACTCTCCCTCACCTCTCAGCCCAATCACCCCCCACAGACAGCACTCGCAGCCCTCTAAGAAAGGAGGAAGCAGAGCTTGGCCAAACAGTACCTGTTCAGCACCTCTGAGCTACAGCCTCGAGCGTCTGACTTTCCTGTGGGCCACAGAACATCAGAGGATGAGGATGAGGAAAGCCCAGGAGACCACGGCTTGTGGGTGATGCTCCCTTGAGGGGGGAAAGAACAGACATCCGGGTCAGTGCTGGCTGTGAGGGAGGAGGCCAGAAAGCCGGGGGGGGAAGGAAGCCCTCTGGGACCTGGCCCCTCACATCCCACACACCAGAACCCAGAGGCCCACAGTTCTAGGTCCAAGGTCACTATTTGGGGCTCCAGAGCTTGGGTCCCACTCTTGTTCCTCCCAGATGTCCTCAGGGGTCCCTGAATCCATCAATGCTGATCTGGTCTCCCTGAGCACCTTTGCCATCAAACCTGATACTAACAAGATCCTAAAGGCTTGAGTTGAGGGGACAATTTATAAACCAAGGCTAGATTAAACTCAGCTACTCCCCTAGAGTTTGGGTCCCTGGGAACCTCACTCCTGCTCCACAGGAGGATCTAATTCAGGGTTTCCCAGGCAAGGGATCTAAGCTGGGTTGGCAGAAGAGCAGGATTAAAACATAAGCCAGAAAAAAAGACTGGGGGAAGGTTCCCATCCTCTTCCACCCTGGGAGCACAGGAAACTCCCTTGGAAAGAGGCATTTGGGCCCTGCTCCCTCTTCCCCCTCCTCCTCTTCCAAGGAAGCCCACTGAGATCCTGGCTAGGTGGATCCATGTCTGCCCCTGCCCTCCTCCAGACCATGGGTTTGACTACCTGGTATGTCGGATGTGCTGCTGGAGGACCTGCAAGGAGAGAGAGAGGAAGAGGAGGATGGGGATAAAGTAGAGAATCTAGACCCAGAGACCAAAGGACTTTCCATCCCGTCCCCTCCTATAACATCCTCAATGAGGAGGATGATTCCATCACAGGGCAGAGCATTGGTGCTCCCAGGGCCTCAGGACCTCAGACTAACTATGTGGCCACATAGTTAGCCCGAAGTAAGAGGTTCCGGGGTCATTCCCTGGGCTTGCCACAGCCTCCCGATGGTTTGGGTCCATCATGCACTCTACCTCTTTGGGGGTGCAGGGTCTTCCTCTCGTTGCCGCCGGAGGATGGAGCCGGCGCTGGGGGGGAAGGGCAGGATGGAGAGGCGGTTGATCTCCTTTTCACTGTCCACCATCTCCTCCTGGGAAAAAAAGAGTCAACAAGGATGTGGGGACCATTCACCGGGCCCTCCCCATTCCCTCCAAAGAGCTCCTGCTTTCACTCTGCCCTAGTTATGTGATGTTCAGAGGGTCACATCACCTCCGATCCCCAACATGCTCATCTGTAAAACAAAGCCCTTTGGACAACCTCATTCAGGCCCAAATCCTGCGTCCCTTTAGCTCTTCTCCCATTCGCAATTTGTCAAGGAACAAGTTTCAGCCAATATAGGGGCAACACTGGTGAGCCCAAACCAGTCGGCCAGGCTCTGCCCTAGCTGCAGGGCCTCCCCTGCCTTTCAGATATACCTCATTCAGGGACAAGGAACCCAAGAATCCCAGACCTCCCAAAACAACTCCCCTTTCTACAGGTCGTTAAAGTTTACGAAGGGATTCCCTCTCAACAATCCTCCGCAAACTAGGGAGTGAAAGAATCAGTTTTGTTTTCTCTGATGGGGAAACTGAGGCCCCAAGAAGGGATGTCAGCTGTCTAGGTGACATAGATGGGAAGCAGCAACAGCAAGATAAAATCCCCCAACCCCCAAATCCAGGGCAGTCCCTGTTTCCTTTCCCACACAACTAGCCCTACTTCCTTGAGATTCGGCCTCTTACCAATGTACGGGGCTCAGAGCCTCCAGAAGGGGTGGTCTCCCCGGGCACGTCTAGACTCCCCAACAGAGAGGGGCACTCACTGAGACTCCAGGTGCTGCTGAGGTTGGAGCACAGGGAGTGAGAAGAGTTGCAGGCCTGAGGAGAAGGGAGGGAAGGTCAACGATGGACCCACCAAGCCAAAGCTTCCTTAGCACCGGGAGACAAGAGCAGTCAGCTCTGCCTTCACGGAACCTCCATTCTATAGAGACTCCAACATAGTAGCAGATAAACACAGCATGTATACAAAGTACAGGAAGCAAAAGTCCCAGAGAAAGGGCGCCCGTCCCCAGCCCACCCTTCCAGATCTTGAAGACTCCTGCCTCACTTTGGGCAAAGTCCAAATTCAGGGTCACATTCTAGAAAAGACACTGACAGCTCCGGCAAGATGGCCAGAGACCGCATCCTAAGGGGATCAGCTGACAGAGCTAAGGATGCTACATCCAGAGAAGAGACTCAGTGGGAACATCTTTAAAGATATGAAGGGCCCTTTGTTATGTGGAAGAGCATAAGATTTGATTTGCCTGCCCCTGGAGTGGGGAAAGAGGCTGGGAAAGGGGAATTGCCAACGGTTAAATTTCATCTCTTTTGATTATAGATTCAGGGCTAGAAGGAAATGAAGAAACAGACCAAGAAGTAAAGGGATTTGTGTAAGTTCACTTAGTAAGTAGCAGAATTATAATTAGCAACATTCATTTATTTCCACTGAGACAAGTCTGCAAGGTTTAGTCTTAGACTCACCTGAAAGTCTAAAACTAAATAAAGACTAATTAACAAATAAACTAATAATAATATTATTAATATATAAAACTAATAATAAAAAAATAAGATAAAGAACTAAGACTAATAAAGTGAGTTGCCTAGCTAATGGACGTGAAAGAAGTAAGATTTGAACCTGATCTTCCTTCTCCTAAGGCCAGCCTCCCTGCCACAAAAGAGGCTGTTTCCTGCCTTCAGAATCAAGATTATCCAAAACTAAGCCAGGTTTTTCTGTTAAGTAGTGAACTTTCCATCATGGAAGGTCTTTAATCAGAAGCTTTTTAGAGATGTCCTATTAGGTAGTGATCTCCCCATTGCAGAAGATCTTCAATCAAAAGCTTTTGAGAAGTATCCCTGTTAACTAGTGACCTTTCCAAGATGGAAAGTCTTCGATCAGAAGCTTTTTAGAGGTATCCTGTTAAATAGTGAGCTTCCCATCTTGGAAGATCTTCAATCTGAAGCTTTTTAGAAGTATCCTGCTCAGTAGTAATTTCCCCATCACAGAAGATCTTCAATCTGAAGCCTTTTAGAAGTATCCTGCTCAGTAGTAATCTCCCCATCACAGAAGATCTTCAATCAGAAGCTTTTTAGAAGTATGCTGCTAATTAGTGAACTTCCCATCATGAAAGATCTTCAATCAGAAGCTTCTTAGAGTTGTTCAAATAGGGATTGGACCAGAATGAGTCTGAGTGACTTTAATCCTATAATTCTAGGCATGTAATAACCCAGCTCCATGTAAAAGAAAGGGAATAGTGAATCAAGGCCCTTTGGAGTCCAAGCCCTTCCCCACAGCCTCTCTCTCAAGGCCTTCTTCCAGTCTTCCCTCTCTTGGCTGGACATTGACCCTCAATCGCTCTAATCCCAGGAAATCTGAAGGGTCATCTCTATTCTGGCTTTCTTGCCCCTTTTGCCTTTCCCAAAAATCAAGTTCCTGGGTCCCTCTACTCACTCTGGCTTCAGAGTGGACAAGATCACTCATACCGTTCTGATGGGCAAGGAGTCACCAATTATAATCTAATAATATAGGAAACCATTAGACCTTACCCTCTGCCCTGCTTCTGTGCCCTCCACACCCCTGGCCCTTGTCATCTGCCCTACAGCTGAACCTTCCCAGCTCCTTGAGAGTATGGACTGTCTAGATTTCCCATCATACACCCAGCACTTGGCTTAGTAAATGTTTTTCATTCATTCATTAATTCCTTTAAGCAGCTTGCTCCCTACATGTATAAAGCAAGTCTGATTTAAACCCAGCACCTCAGGAACACATGCCCTGCTTCAGTGTTCCAGCCCCTTCCCTGTCCCACACATGCCCCTGGGTCATTCATCTCACCTTCATGCCAGCACTGCCCTGGACCCGCTGGAGCTGGGCTTCCAGCAAGCCCTTAGCCCCCTCCAGCCGGGTGACTGTGGTCAGCAGCTCATCCCTCTCGGCCTCCAGGCTTCGCACCTGCTTCCGGTACTGGTCCTTCTCAATCAGACTCTTAGAATATTGGAGCTGAACGTGGTCCCGGCTCTGGATGGCCTGCAGGGAGGATCGGAACATGTCAAGAAGACCGAGTCCCATTCTGGGCCACCAATTTAAGGAGTCGTCGGGAGATCACAGCTCTAGAAGGAGACTCAGAGGCCATTTTAACAGAAGGAAAATGACTCACAGAAGAGACGTGAACTATCCCAGAGTGCCATGGTAGCAGCCGGCCAAGCCAAGATTTGAACTCAGCTCCCCTGCATCTCAATCCAAGACCAATGCCCATGGGCATCTGAAACTACAGGCTCAAGAAACTGATGGAAAGAAGCCCTTGAGAGGCACTAGCTTTTAAGGTGATTAAAAAAAAAAAACTGGAGTTGGATTTAACTAATGTTTATTCTCTTTCTTTCTTCCTTTTTGGAGATAATTGGAATTAAGTAAATTGCCCAGTTACACAATCAAATTTGAACTCAGAACCTTTTGGAATCCAGGACCAGTGTTCTATCCATTGTACTACCTAGCCCCCCGACTAATGTTTATTCTCAGTGAATCAAAACTTAGAAGAAACCTCAGAGACATCTACTCCACTCTCACTCAAACAAATTCCCTTGAGAATGTCCCCAACAAGGAGCCATGCAGTCAAAGCAGAAGACCTCTCCTGAGAACCTGCCCCCCACACACAAGCAGCTGAGCTGCACTGGAAAAGGGAGTCCTCCATATCTAGTCCCCATCTCTATCTCTCTTTGTGAAGTAAGAACAGAGGATTATGGGACTTAAAGAAGACCTGAACCAGTTCCAATGATCTGTGATGATGAGAGCCATCTGCACCCTGAAAGAAAACTGTGGGAACTGCGTGTGGTTCACAATACATTTTCACTCTTTTTGTTATTTGTCTGCATTTTATTTTCTTTCTCATTTTTTCTTTTTGATTTGATTTCTCTTGTACAGCAAGATAATTGTATAAATATGTATGTTTATATTGGATTTACATATATATATTTACCATGTTTAACATATATTGGATTATTTGCCATCTAGGGGAAGGAGTGAGGGGAATGGAGGGAAATTAGAATACAAAGTCTTGCAAGAGTTAATGTTGAAAAATTATCCTTGCATATGTTTTGAAAATAAAAAAGCTTCAATAAAAAAAAGAAAGAGGAAAAAAAAAAAGACCTGAAGATCAAAAAATTCTATACCTCCATTTTACAGATGAGGAAGGGTTAAATATCGTGCCCAAAGTCACACAGCAGCAAGTCTTATGACTTCAAATGTGCTCCAGATACGCTTTACTGTACCATCCTTCCTACTACCTTGACTGGGTTTTTTATTTTTATTTCATTTCTATTTCCAGTTGCATATTCTTCCCTTTTCCTTCTCACTGAGAAACCAAGAAATACAATACCCATTTTATCTATAGAGTCATGCAAAATATATTTCCCCCATTGGTCATGTTCTGGGAGAGAGGGAGAAACAAGAAAAATATAGAAAGGGGGAAAAATTGCTTTAATCTGCACTCTGAGGGTAGAGCATTTATATCACGAGTCCTTTGGACTGTCCTGCCTCCCATTTTTAGCAGGCAGAACTCCCAACTGCCCACTCAAATCAAAGAATGCTCGGAGAGAGCCCTCCTCCCAGGGCGATCTGGCAGTGACCACATGGCACAGTCAGGCCCCCAAGGAAGGGAGATGGGAGCTGGGCCAGTGGCTCCGGCCTGACTGTGCCCGCACCCTTACAAGACTGCTTGATCAGCAGGTTTTTCTCTCGGCTCTTTTATTCAGTCCCTGGAAACAGCTTTATTCTCACTGGGTGAGCTCGAGGAAAGAAAGGGAACATCCCCACATCCCCTCCCTAAGCAGGTCCTCAGATACTGGGGGAGAGAGAGCCAGAAAGGGCCACACCCCCTAACAGCTGGGGGATGACCAGGAAAGAGCCAGCAAGACTGAGATAAGAAGAAAAAAAAAAAAAAACAGGGCTGGGCTGGAGTGTGGAGGGCTGGCCCCTTTCCTGCCTCAAGTCCTATTTCCTCAATCAATTACATTTATTTAAGAGCCCACTAAGAACCAAACCTAAGGATTCCAGAAAAAGAAAAAAAAAAAAAAAAAAAAAGCAAAATCAGTATCTGCTAGAAGAGTTCTGATTCTGTTTTTTCCCAATGAGAACAAGAAAATAGATTTTTATCCATTGAAAAATAATTGGAATAATATTCTGAGGTGTATAGAGAATGGTACATCCAAGATGCATCCAGAGCAAAAGCAGGTAACTACAAGAGGGAGATTCTTCCCACAGAGGTGGGATCTTGAAGGAAGCTGAAATTTTGAGTTGAGAGTGAGGAAAAAGACTTCCAGGCATGGGGGGAGAGCTGGTTCAAAGGCTTGTTATTTCTGAAGGCGACTCGGTAAAATTCCCCAACAAGTCGGTAAAAGAGGCGCTTGCTACCTTCCTGGGTAACCCACCCAATTCAAGAGACAATGACGACTGTTGGAAAGTTGCTCCTGACTTGGGAGATGAACTAGTCTGAACTTCTCATTTCCCTACACACAGGGTCTGGGAGAGAAGCAAACAAAAGCTCCTCCATTAGTGTCTCAGCCCGTCGAGGGGCCGGGGTCCCCAGATGACCAGGAAATGGGGCCTAGAAAGGAAGTGAACCCCAGCAGGAGAAGGGGCGGTCTTGGCCACCTGGGATTTCTGCCCACTCCAAATTTTGGCTGGATTTTTTTTGCCCTTTTTTATAATATTGACCTTGTAGTATTACTCAATCGCCATATGCACTTATTAACCATGTTGCCTGTGCAGGTGACTTCAGACTCTCTGGGTCTCAATTGTATCATCTTGAAAATGGGTGAAATGAACTTGATCACTCCTAAGAAAACTTCCAGGTCTACAATTGAGATCCTCCTATAAATCAGGCCCTGCGTCAGGCTATGGAGATACCAATTCAAAAATGATTTTTCATTCGCCCTCAAAAAGCTTCCAACCAGGGCATAATAAGTATACACAATAAATACAAGGTAATAGGGTGGGAAAGGGGCTGCTAGGGACTCTAAGAAGTGAGCTGGGAGGGTGTAGAGGGCCAAGTGTACTTGAAACAAGTCATCTTACAACAAGTATAAACTTGTAGAACTATACTAAGTACTAAGTACATATAAACTAGAGAATCATTATCTTAATTTCCACTAAGTTAACATCCTGTTATAAGATGACTTGTTTCAAGTACACCTGGCCCTCTACAGGAGGGTATATAACACACAATGGGCTAAGTGCAAAAGCAAAAAGACAGGAGGAGAAATTTATCATGAGAAGAAAAGTAAGACTTTTTTTTAATCTGCCTTTTCTTGTGCAACATGACTAATGTTTTTATGACTTCACGTATATAATTGGTATCACATTGCTTGCCTTCCAAAGGGAGGAAGTTGCGGAGGAGAGAATTTGAAATTCAAAATTTTTTTTAATGTATATTGAAATATTTTACATGTAATTGAGAAATGTTTAATGAGATGAATAAAAACATATTGGGGAAATTAGCAAAAATGCTACTCAGATCACCAAGAGTATGATATCAAGTAAAATAAAATAAGGCTGCAAAGGTAAGGAGTTGATCGTGAAGAGTTGAGACTCAAGACAGAGACCTTTAGATCCTATCAAATTATACGAGGGAGCCACTATCATGAGAAGAATAGCAAGACTTTTTTTTTTTTTAAGTCTGCATTTTCTTTTGCAACATGACTAATGTTTTGCATGACTTCACATGTATAATTGAAATCAGATTGTTTGCCTTCTTGAGAGAGAAAGAAGAGAGAATTTGGAATTGAACATTTTGTAAAATGTATGTTAAAATGTTTTACATGTAATTGAGAAATGTTTAATGAGATGAATAAAAAAAAATTGGGGAAATTAGCAAGAAAGCTACTCAGATCACCAAGAATATGATGTCAAATAAAGTAAAATAAGGCTGGAAAGGTAGGAGGGAGTTGAGCATGAAGAGTTGAGATGCAAGACAGAGACCTTTGGATCCCACCAAGTTATACAAAGGAGCCACTAGAAGTCACTGGTCAGGCGTATCCTTTAGGAAAGTCTCTGTGGGGCCTGACACGGAGTGAGGAGAGTTATACGTCAGGAAGATCAAGGAGGAAGCTGTTACCATAGACCAGGCAAGGAGGGACAGACTGTTCTGGCCACAGATTAGAAGTAAACCCCCTGAGAGCAGGGATTGTGTCATTTTTTTCATCTCTATGTTTCCCCGTGCCAAGAATAAGTATTCTCCAACAAAGAAACTTAAATGTTTGCTAATTAATCAATGTTTGTTAAACTGGATCCATTACTTGAAAGGTGGAAGGGCTTGATTTGGAAGAGCCCTCGTAGCTCAAGATCTAGATGCCTTATGCCTGGTGTGATTTTGGGCCAAGTCTCATGCCTTTCCTTTGAGCCTCAGTTTCCTCATCTGTAAAATGGGGGTTGGGATTATTGACCTTTCGGTCCCGTCTACATCCCGTAATCCCAAAGCTTTCCAACCCCAAACTCTTTCCACCACTGGTCTGATGTAACATTTCCTGGCTAGATCTTTTATATCACCCTACAATATCACCAGCTCCAGCTTAATCTCTAGAGATCTATAGATCTCAATTTTCCTCCCCCTGCTCTCCTGGCCCCGAGGTCCTGCCCCACCACTCCCCTCCCTTCAGTAACCCAGGAACACCAAAGTTGGCTTTTTCCCTCCCAGCAACAAGAGAAATATCTGAAAAGACAAGAAAATCACAGCATCCCAAAGTGTTGAGTTACAGATTTCAGGAAACTTAAGAGGCTAGATTAGGGCTATCTTAAGATAAGGGCCGCAGCAGCTTCCTGGACTAACTGGCCCCCTTCCCATCTCACTCCTTTCTAGCTCTATGTGGCCATACAGCCAACCACCCCCTAACGCCTCAGCTGGACGTCCTTCCCATCCTCGGCCGGTCTCCCCAACAACCAGCTCCTTTGTGCTCCTAAAACAGCGGCCTCTCTCTGCCCTTTTCAGCTCCCTGTCAAGAGCCCTCCAGAGAAGGGCACTCACTCCATCTATTCCTCCTTCATAGGGGAGAGGAATAATAATCATATTAAAAATAGTCTAAAATCATAAGAATAAACTAATAATAATAATAGGAACCAGGAAGTGGGAGCTGGTTGATTAAGCCAGCATTTGCATCAGGGTGGTTAAGGGAGTAGGAAAGAAGGAAGGCTCTGGGTGGATGTCCGGACTGACCTTGAGCAGATTAGATTACTGAATATGGAAACACTGTTTGCGGAGGGTCAGTGAGGGGGTGTATGCTGGGGAGAAGGCAGCAGGGATCACAAGACCCTGAAACTGGAGCAGAGAAAGTCATCCAGGCACTTTTTAAAACTGAATTTCTAACGTCATTGATAATTAGAATTTTCCAAAATGATTAATGTTTGCTAATTAATCAACGCTTGCTAATGAATCGATGTTTGCTGATTAATCAATGAAGAAGTCAGAGAAACCTTGGAAGGTGCTGCACGAACTGATACAGGTGGAAGTAAAAAGAACCACATTAGGGTTAGGTCAGAGTTAAAGTCGAATGTGGTCCCTGAATCCCAGGAGATTTCACCAATGAATCACTGGGAGAAACCTCAGAGCATCTAGCCCAACCCAAACTTGACCCAGAATCCCTTTTACCAAAATAAGGAAAAATGGCAATGAAGAGAGAAAGTTAGGTCCAGTCTTGCCCTGCCTCTTGAAATAGGGTCCCAGGAAGCAACAAGGAGTAAAAGGGCATTGGGCTTCGGTGCCCTCGCCCACCACCTGCCCACTCTCTCCCGGACCAGGAGATAAGCCCCTATCTTGGGGTGCAGGCGAGTGGGGAAGCCCCGTGGGGCAGAAGGGGAGCTCACCTGGTCCCTCTCCTTCTCAATCTCCTCCAGTTGTACCAGGACAGTGGCCATTCGGTGCTTATAGAGGCCGCAATCTTTCTGCAAAGTGCGGTGCTTGAGTTGTAGGTCTTCCATCTCCCGTAGGTACTGTGGAGGGGAGGGAGAGGGATGAGTATCGGGAAACCGAAGCAATCAGACATTTAAAGGTGGAGTTCACTTTTCCATGGAAGGAAAGAGTTTATAAAGAACTTCCCTGTTTCACAATCCTTAAGAAACTCAAAGTAGATAATGTGCAGAAACTTCCACAGAAACCATGAACCAGCTGGGTTGGGTAATCTAATGAACAGAGCAGGGATTCAAGAAGATAGGGACTTCAAATCCTTCTTCAGATACCTATCAGTCATGAGGCCCTAGCCAAGTCATTTCACCTCAGTTTTCTCATCTATAAAATGGGGATTATAGAATTTTTGTAAGGATCAAATAAAATGATCTAAAGTGCTTTGCAAACCTCCAAGTGACACACAAATGTTATTATTATTATTAAATGTTAGAGACATTTACCAATAGGAAAAGTTTTGTTGGCCCTATTTGGCAGATCACAGATTTAGAGTTAGAGATAGAAAGGTCTTTTGGGGTGTCAACTAGTGCAACCCCCTCTTTTTCCAGTTGAGGAAATTAAGGTTCTCCATTGTAAGCTTTTTGAGACCGGAGACTTTCTTTTGGCTCTTTTTGTATTCTCCATGGCTTAGCACAGTGCCTGACACACAGGAGGCACTTACTGACTGATTGATAGTGACTTCCTAGGTCACACAGCTTTCAAACATGGGATCTGGGACGTGGACAGCCAAATTCAAGTGCTTTTGGCTCCCCCCCACTATAAACCTCACAGCGAAGCAGGATCTGCAGGGTTATCAGCTAGAACATATGTTCCTTAAGGGCAGAGTTTTATTTTTGTCTCGGTAAGTCCTGGGTCTTGCTCAGGGGGGACGCTTGAGCTGTGCTTACCGAATGAATTTTTAATTCCTAACAATGGAATGGAGTGAGGTCAACGGATCCCGTGGGAGTGGACTCCGTGACCTTGGCCCAGTTAGGGCCATGATTCAATAGGACGGGTCAGCCAAGAACAGGCCCCTCTAGGAGAATGGCCAAACCAGTTGAGGGTTTAAGGATATAAAGGAATATTGCCAAGTCCCCCAGAAACAGACTTGAAAATTGGGAGAACTACTGGATTGATTGACAGATGCCACATGAAGCAACAGAACGAGAACCACAAGGATTCAACCAACGTCGGCTCAGGTGAGATGGGGAGGCAGTGCCCTTCCCCCATCCGAGAGGCTTGGGAACCGCAGCAGGTCTGGACGCAGCAATTGTTGTTCTGGCTTAATAGGAAGGGTTCCATGGGAGGGGACGGGGAGCAGGAAATGACTGTTCCATAGAAACAAAAGGCAGCATCAGTGAGCCTTGTTTTTAAGAACTTATGAGACCCTAGGGAAATGGAGTTAATCAGGAGCTGCCCCATAGAGGAGTCTGGGAAAGGAAAGGTAGCGGGGCCTGGATTCCAAGCCTGGCTAGGCCACTTGTCCGCAGTCTGATCCTGGCCAAGTCAGTCCCAAACCTTAGTGTTCTCCTCTGCAGAATGGGCACAATCATGCTCATAAAAACATAAGACAGGTAAAGAGTAAATGTATACAAAGAGGGGGCAAGATTAGGATATAACGAAGGATTCCTGAAGGGGATCCTCCTCTCTACTAAACCTCCATAAAGGAGGGAGGCAGAGGAGGGAGCGAGGGAAAGCTTGGTTGGCCCGAGGAGTGTAAAGAAGGAAGATGCAAGGATCCTGATTCTGGGCTGATCTAGAGGGACCTCAAGGGCCACCTACTCCACCATGTGGAAACTGAGGCCCAATGGAGGCAGGATGAAGGTTACCTTGTCCCGAAGCTGCTCCGCCCACTGGAGCTCTCCCTGGACATCATGGAGCTTCTGACAGAGTTCCTGGCGATCATCCTGAGCTTCCTTCCAGTCATGTTCTAAGATGTCCAAGAGGATCTGCTCCGAGCCGGGGTCCTGGGGAACCACAACGCACAAACATAGCTCGAACCCCCATCGTATAGTGGGACGAGGCCGCAGGAGGCTCAGGGTCGGGACAGGGGTCAGGAAATGCTTCCCTTGCCACCATCCAACCACTGCCAAGCCACTCATGGTGGAAGGAATAGTGTTGCCTGAGAAAACACGGATGGAGCAATCCGACGGGAAGCAAACAGAACCAGGAGAATCATTTCTGCCGGAATGAAAAAAATCCCTAACTTTGGAAATCACAAAATCCCCGACCTATGCAACGACCGGCCATGAGGCCGGAGGACCAAGTTTGAGGTCTACACTCCACCAGCCAGCTTGGACTCAGCATCCAAGTGAGACACACGTTGTGGATACGGCCAACAGAGGAATTACTTTTACTTAACCATTTGTGACAATGCTTTTCTTTTTGTTTGTTTGTTTTTTTAATTGAAGCAGAGCTAGGAAGGAGAGAAATAAGTGCTTGTTAATTGAAAAAATAAAGCAATAGTAGTAAATGTTCTGGAAAGAACACATACAGTTAAATGTGGAAATTTGTCTTGCATGACTTCATACGGGTAATGGGTATTGTATTTCTTGCCTTCTCAATGGGTGGGGAAGAAAAAGAATTTGGCACTGATAGTAAATAAAGTTGAATGAAGAAAAAAAGAAAGAAAAAAGTAAAGAAGGAAGGATGGAGAGAGGGAGGGGGTAAGGAAGGAAAGGAAGGAAAAAGAGAAAAGGAAAAAAGAAAAAAGGGAAGGAGAAAAGGATAGAGGAAGGGAGGAAGAAAGAACAAAGGAAGGAACAAAGGAATGAAGGAAAAAAGGGAAGGAAGAAAAGAGGAGAAAAAGGAAAGAAGAGGGGAGGAAGAAAGGAAGGAGGAAGACAGGGAAGGAGAGATGTATGGAGGAAGTGAGGGATGAAGGAAGGAAAGAAAGAAAAAGGAAAAGAAGGAAAGAGGGAAAAAAAGAAAGAGAGGAGAAGGGGAAGGAGAAAAAGATGGAGAAAAGAAGAAATGTGGGAAGGGAAGGAAGGGAAAGGGAAAGACGGGGAGAGGAAGGGAGGTTCCCTTCCTTTCCTTGGGCCTCATTCTCCTTATCTGTAAAACAAGAAAACTGGACCAAATGACCTCTGAGGTCTAAATCTATTCTAGGATTCTATGGGCTTCATTTTCCTTTTCTCTAAGAAGAACTAAATAAACCTCTATAAACCAAAAAACTGAAGATATTTCCAATGTACATGGCAGCCTCAGTCTCAGGACTGGGAAACATCTCTCTGCTTCTCTATTGTATTTCAAAGTTCCTACTTTGAGAACTTGCCTTATGGCTCTTGGGGGGATAGAAAGTGAATAAATTAATTTCATTTATAAATGTCCAGAGGCAAGGTCAGATAGCAAAGTTGCACAGCTAATAGATGGCCAAATGGGGCTGCAGGCCCAAGTGTCCGCTCTCCCTACTTTGGAGAAAAAGAGAAGAGAAGGGTAGAGGGAAGAGGAGAGCAGAACATTGTTCTTGTTCTCCCCCATCACCAGGAGACTTCATAGGAACAAAAAAAGGAGCTGTGTGAGGAGGTCCTGGCCCACCCAAGTTTCCCAGGCTCAGGACCTGCTTAAGTCCTTCCTGAAGCTCTCGAAGGGAAGTGGTCAGTCTCTGATTCTCAGCCTGGAGTTCGGAGATTAGGTCAGGTGCTTCGGGCTCCTTCTCTTCCACGTCCAGGGAGGAGGGGGCCGGGCTCCTGGCTCTCCGGAGCATCGTGCACTCTTCTTCCAGCCGGCTCACTTTGCACCGAAGCTGGTCTACCTGGGAGGAGGAGCAGGGAGAGAGAGAGGGTCAGCCACAGTGCATGAGAACGTGTGGTCCCCAGCCGTGTCTCAGCCTTTTAATAATGATCAACCCAACACTAAGCACTGTAGGTCAGGCACAGGAGAACCAAAGACAAAAGTGAGAGGGTTCCTACCCTCAAGTAGCTTACATTCTAACAGAGGAGACAATCCACAAAGGGAAATGATGGTCAGGGAAAGGAGTTGAGGGGCTGGTTAGCTGGTCCATTGAGCAGCTAATCAACAGGCTTTTTCCAGAAGTAATCAATAAGTCCATCAATAAATACTTCTTAATCCAAGACAATCCCAGTAGACTTTGGACAGGAAATGCCCTCTGCATCCAGAAAAAGAACTAAGGAGACCAAATGTAAATCATCACATGCTAGGTTCACTTCTTTTTTCTGTTTTTTAATCTCTCCCACTGTTTTTCTCTTTTGCTCTGATTTTTTCTCTCCCAACATGATTCATAAAGTAAATAAATTTACTAGGAAAAAAATATATATTTCTTAAGCACTTACTCTGGTGACCAGAGAAACAAAGGTATAGATGAGCAATATTCCTTACCTTCAGGGACCTTACATATTATCTTACTACCACAGATGATAAAAACAAAATATATGCAAAGTGAATACAAATTATTTAATTCAACTACATTCATTCAGTGTTTATTGGCCATTTTGAAAGTCACGGCTTTAGTATGAACGGCTTCAGAATCAGGAGACCCAGATGCAAGTCTCATCTCATATTTACTACGTGACCCTGGGCAAATCACTATGTGTATCTGGGTCTCGCTTTCCTCAAGTGTAAAATGGGAGGTTTATGCCCTTTTAGCTCTAAACCAATAACCTTTGATCTGCAAAGCACTCTTCTTCTCAAGAACCATGAGAAGTAAGTGATCCAGAGATTATTAGTCCCATTTACAGATGAAGAAACTAAGGCTCTCCCCAAGATGATACCCTATGCTGAGGGTCTGAAGCCATGGCAGACAAGCCTCCTTTAGTGGAAAACTCTTCCAGATTCCCCAAGTTAAGAACATCCTCTACCTCTTCAATTTATCTCGTATCTAGTTATCTTTATATGTCATCTCTCACCCCACAAGCCCAGGGCTAGTGACCTCATTGAGGGCAGAGATAATTCTGTTTATTATGTCTTCATGCACAAGTGGCTTGACTATATCTGACCCACTGTGGGGGTTCAGTGGATTGAATTAACAGCATAAAGGAGTGAGAGGAACAGGCACTGAACCATTCTAAGGGGGTAGAACACATGGTCTCAACAATCACAATTCTTTGAGACCCTAAAAGGCCCTTAGTGCCAGATGTGGAGTCAAGAACATCCAAGTTTGAAATTATGTCAGAAAAAGATACAGGACCTGGAATCAAGCAGTCCTAAATTCTCACCCCAAGCCAAGTAACTCTAACCGAGTATTTTACCATTGTCTGCCTCAGTTTCCTCATCTGTAAAATGTTTGTAAATCCATGTAAAATTTTAAAATATCTATAAAATATCTCCCTTCCAGGGTTGTTGTGAGGATCAGAGGAGATCACATTTGTGAAATGCTTTGCAAATCTTAAAGGATTCACTCCATAAATGGCAGCCATTTATTATTGTTGTTACTATCTGTGTGAGTCGTGACATCTTTAGATCTGCCATTAATACTAGAAGGATCAGAATTTAAAAATGCTTCAAAGGAAGTATTTTTAAATATAGTGCATTTTTTTATCCTTAAAACAAAGAAACTAGAGTAGAATGCAATTTCAGAGTGAAATTATATTAATCTATCATAGTACATTAATAAATGCATACCAATTATATTAATATAATATTATAGCAATAAAATTATTATATTAATGAAGTTATATTGATTTCTTAATATGCTATGTTAATATATTGGTATAGCAATATAGTAATACAATGATATATTAATATGTCAATATTCTATATTAATATGTTGATATATTAATATATAAAACATTGTTTTAGGGTAAAATTATATTAATATGTCATATTATGATAATATATTACACTAATAAAAATTATATTAGTATATCATAGCAATAAAGTATACTTATATTAATGAAATTATGTTAATATATCAATATGCTATGTTCATATATTTAGTATATTGATATATTAATGTAGCAATATTCTGTGTTGCTATATTGCTATGTTAATATGTATGTATATGTAAAATATAGTTTCAAAGCAAAATGATAATATATTTTACATTAATTGATGCACTATGTTAACCCCCTGTGTGATCTTAGGCATCAGTTCCTTATCTGGGTCCCTCATTTGTAAAATAAAAGACTGTAATCAATTGTTTTTAAGGTTCCAGCTTTGATATTCTGTGTTCTGAGGATCCTCCCAGCTCGGACAGAATCCTCCCACATTCTAGGTTCCTCCCAGCTCAGGTACATTCTGCATGCTAAGGTCTTTTTCAATTATGAGAGTCTATATTCTAAGGCTCCTTCCAGTTGTAACCATTTCCACTCTCACAGTGGCAATAAATACTTGTCAAATGGAAACTCAAATGACCCTTATCAGCGTCTGGAAGGAATTCCCAGCAAAGCCTATCAAAACACGCAGTTAATAGCTAGTAAGAGTTACAGTATGTCCTTGACAGTCACAAAACTTTATGCTGAAAAGGCTTCCCAGAATTCCAGACTTCCACCAGAGTTGGCTGAGCCTCCCATGAGTAACGCAAACCAAAGGACTTAACCCTGAAGTCCTTAGAAAAATGTCAGGTCAACAACAGGGGCAGACAGAAGAATGCACTCATTATTGGCCAAAGGTCTCCATGAACTCATGACACTGAGTCCCCTCCCACTCACCAGTCTGTCCTTACCTGGCATCCATCCAGGGCAAGCCAGTGCCTTGAGGGTGCCAAAGGTGAAGGAATCACCCTGGGAAAGAACACACTCCAGGGAATGGTCCTGAACCTCTCTAAGAAGGATATATACACAGTCAGCCCCACAAGGACCCTTAGCACTGGATCTTAAGGTAAGAAGACCAGAGTTTGAATTAGGTCTCAGACACTTATTAGCTACACCGTTCTAAGTTAGTCACTTAATTTGTCTCAGTCTCAGATTCTTTTTTTTTTTAATTGAAGCTTTTTATTTTCAAAACATATGCAAGGATAATTTTTCACCAAAACTTTGTTTCCAATTCCCCCACCTTCCCCACACCACCTCCTCTAGATGATAAGTAATTCAATATATGTTATAGATGGTAAAATATCTATATATCTATATCTATATAGGTATATAGATATAGATATAGATATATGTATGTATGTAGATCCAATATAGGCGTAGTATTTATACAATTATCTTACTGCACAAGAACAATCAGATCAAAAAGAAAAAAAGAGAAAGAAAATAAAATTCAAGCAAACCACAACAAAAGAAGTGAAAATGCTATGTTGTGGTCCACACTCAGTTCCCACAGTTCTCTCTTGGGCGTAGATGGCTCTCATCATCAAAAGATTACTGGAATTGGTCTGAATCACCACTGTTGAAGAGAGCCACATCCATCAGAATTAAATATCGTATAATCTTGTTGTTGCCGTATATAATGATCTCCTGATTCTGCTCACTTCACTTAACATTCAGTTCCTGTAAGTCTCTCTAGGTCTCTCTGAAATCATCCTGCTGATCGTTTCTTACAGAACAATAATATTCCATAACATTCATATATCAGAACTTATTCAGCCATTCCCCAATTGATGGGCATCCACTCAGTTTCCAGTTTCTTGCCATAAACATTTTTGTTTATGTGGGTCCCTTTCCCTCCTTTAAGATCTCTTTGGGATATAAACCCAGTAAAAACATTGGTGGATCAAAGGGTATGCACAATTTGATAATCTTTTGAGCATAGTTCCAAATGGCTTTCCAGAATGGCTAGATCCATTCACAATTCCACCAACAAAGTATTAGTGTCCCAGTTTCCCCAGTCACCTCCAACATTCACCATTATCTTTTTCTGATAGCCAATCTGAGAGGTGTGTCATAATATCTCAGAATTGTCCTAATTTGCATTTCTCCAAACAATAGTGATTTAGAGCATCTTTTCATATGGCTACAAATAATTTCAATTTCTAAATCTGAAAATTGTCTGTTCATATCCTTTGACCATTTATCAAGTGAAAAATGGCTTGAATTCTTATAAATTCAACTTCAGATTCTTAATCTACAAAATGAGGGATCTGGAATTAGATAGTCTAGAAGGTTTAAATTTACAGTGAATTAACAATTCTATGATCCTCTGATTTACTGTACTATTGCAGGCAATTCGTTTGAACTCCTTATTTCTTCCCTTATAAAAATGAGAATAATAGCACCTATCTCCTTGGAGAAACAAATCAAATGAAATCACATTTCTAAATTGCTTTGTAAGCAAATGCTAGCCTTTATTAGTATCATTACAGAGAAGAGACTGAAGTTCAGTAATAAGGAGGGACTTGTCCAAGATGAAAAAGGCAAATAAGAGACAATAAGGACTAAAATCCAGATCTCCTGTTTCTAGTGTAGGACCTAAAGAACTAAGGGCCAGCCCCCTCTCTATATGGGGCTCAGAAAGAAATCTTCATCTTTGCTTCCAGATAAGGAAATATAAAAGGTTGCCAGTAATCTATGTCTATGTAAGTCTAATCACATGTTCACGAGGCAGTCTCTCCCCAAGGTTGGGGAAAAGGAAGTGGAGTTGGGATATGATTAATAGAAGACCTGGATAGCTATGTCTGAGATAGAATGTATGCTCCTTGACACCAGAGATTATTTTGTCCCTGTATCTCCAACATTTATCACACTACTTGGCACATAGCAGGTATTTATAAATGCTTTTTAATTCATTTGTTGATTATGATTCTCTCCAGCTTCAAGACAACAGAACCCATGCAATATCTGATGAAGAATCACCTCTACTTCACTTGTGATGATCACAACCAATCTACACTCTCATGTATAACCACTAGTACAATCCCAATAAATCTTAGGCAGAAAACACCATCTGCACCCAGAAAAAGAATTTTGGAGATTGAATATAAATCAACATATGCTATTTTCACTTCTTTTTTCTGGTTTTTTCTGTCCTATGGTTTTTCTCCTTTGTTCCGATTTTTCTCTCCCAACATGATTTATAAAGAAATATGTCTTTAAAAAGTTAATACACATGTATAACCAGAAAAAAATAAAACAATAAAGAAAAAAACAGCAACCAATAGCACAGACACACAAATCAAACTTCATGCAAGCTGCCTAGAGCCATACACAAATTATAACAATCACTCTACAAGCCTACAACAACCTCATAAACAACCACCAAGTGAACCCATAAACTCCATCTAGTAACATAGCCCAATCTTAGGCCCCTACTACAGCACAGACAGATCCCTGGAACCCCTTTGTGCGTGGATGATGAGAGTCAAAGAAAGCACAGAGACTCCACCTCTAAGAGAGGGGTTTGGTCTAAGCCAGAAACACTCTCTCATCCCATCTTCCACATGACTCCTGTCAAGCCTTTATAATAATAATTTAAAAAAAAAAGGTGGGGAATAGATGCAGGGGGAAGCAGGGCAGGAAGTGTTTCTGCTTCTTTAGAACAACAAAATGATCCACAATGGGACTGAGGCCCAAATCCTACTCTGAACTGCATGATGCTCTGGCCAAAGGAATCAGTTGTAGTGATACAATTATAATAATGAAAAAAAAATTTAATAATAATAATAATAATGGAGAGGTAGCATGACATATAAATAGAGGGCTGCCTTAGAAGCAGAAAGACTTATCTCTGACACAAAGTGACCCTGGAGGAATCATTTCTCCTTTCTGAGTCTCAGTTTCCCCACCTGTAAAATGGAGGGAGGGGTTAGACTCAGTGGCATTGAGGTCCCTTCCAGATCAAGATCTAGGATTTTTATGTTCTTTTGGATTTATAATAACATAGATGATAAAAGAGAGCAAATCACAGGCTCTCAGTGCCCATGACAACCTTCTAAGACTATGATCCCTGATACAATGATGATAGGTCTATCTATAGCATATTAAGGTGTTTAAAAAAAAAAAAAAGCTAAAAAAAAGATTCAATATTAAAAAGAAAAAAGGCTTTACAGACATTGTCATATCTGAGCCATACAATAACCTGAGGAGGTAGATCCTGCCAGTAAAATTCTTCCCATTTTGGAGATGAAGAAACTGAGACCCAGACCAGTAAAGGATCAAGCCCAAGGTATATAACTTGTAAGTGGTATTTGAAATTCAAACTCAGATTCTCTTAACCCAAAGCCAATGCTCTCTCTACCAAAGTAGGCTGAATATCAGAAAAGGGAATTTTAAGGCAAGTTCTTAAGGAAGGATAGCAGAAGCCCAGACATCCCCTCCCCAACCTCCGCTGATTCCCAGGGACCCTTGGACCATACCACCAGCTGCAGGTCTCGGCTGCGCAAGACAGCTGTATTCTTCTCTTCACTCAACTGGGCCAAGCGCATGGCTATCATGTAGTTCTCCTCCTTGAGCCTCAGGAGCTCCAGGCTGCCCGATTCCCAGTCCTCCCGGAGTCGCTGACACCGTTCTTGGGCCTGCTGTTGCTCCCCTAGCTTGCGTTCCAGCGTGGCCCGCTCCTCCTCCAGAGCCCGAGTTTGGGCCTGCAACTGCTGCTCCCTCTGTAGCTGAGCCTTGCGTTGCTCTCGCAGCCGCCTCACCTCTGTCATCAGGAACTGGGTCAGGCCCTCGGGACCCTCCTCATCTACAAAAGGGCAAAGTGATCAGTGAGCATCCCACACTTTGCTCAACTCCCATTCAAAGTCCCTTTCTATCCAGGTTCCCATACTGGCTGAGTCACTTAAATAGCTGGACAAATCACTCTCAGTTTCCTCTTCTATTAAATGGGAAATAAAGGCATATCAAGATAAGAGGTTTTTAAATTAGAAATCTCTATTTTCCTATCTATCTACCTTGTTCAGTGATTTTAGTCATGTCCGACTCTTTTGGGTTTTCTTGGACAAGATTCAGGTTTGCCATTTCCTTCTCCAGCTCATTTTACAAATGAGGAAACTGAGGCAAATGGGATTAAGTGACTTATCCAGGGTCACATAGCTAGTAAGAGTCTAAGGCCAGATTTGAACTCAGATCTTCCTGACTTCAGGCCCAGCACTCCACTCACTTCTCCACATAAACTATCCCATCTGTCTAGCTATCTTGACACAGATATACAGTGAATAATTTTTTTGGTCTTCTGTAGGATGGAAAGCTGGCCTTAGAACCAGGACATTCTAGATTCAAGTCTCACCTCTGGTCTACACAGGCTATCTGACCTTAGACAATTAAGTCATTTGACTACACAATACTCTCTAAGAATGGAATTGCAGAGCAGATGCCGACATACATTGATGAAGAGCGTTTAATTATTATAGAGTTCTTTGTAGCAATGAAATCACAGGTCCAGTCCCTTATCATCTGAATCAATCTCCTCCAATCTAGCAGAGTAGCATCTGAACGCTATCGTATCTATTCTTAAATCTCTCCAGGAAAAATGAGACACCTTTCCTCCTTAGAAGTGGAGTCCATACCCTGGCAGATAAGGCAGATGTTTGGGGACTAAGATATAGAGTACATACATTGGCAGATCGGGCAGATATATGGGGTACTTATGCTGAACTGATTTTTTTTTTCTCCTCTCTGTTACTTTTTGTTATGAGATGCTCTCAAGAGAGGGGTAAAGGTATGCTTGGAAATGAAGGTGATATAGGAAATAAATTATGTCACCTAAAATAATGTAACATCTCAAAAGATGGAAAAGCTATGGAGGTGCTCCCCTATTCCAGTGTTGAGTTTCTCTCTCTCTCTCTCCTTTCTCTCTCTCTCTCTCTCTCTCTTCTTTCTCTCTCTCTCTCTCTCTCTCTCTCTCTTCTCTCTCCTCTCCTCTTCTCTCTCTCTCTCTCTCTTTCTCTCTCCTCTCTCTCTCTTTCTCTCTCTCTCTCTCTCTCTCTCTCTCTCTCTCTCTCTCTCTCTCTCTCTCTCTC
Organism: Antechinus flavipes; assembly: GCF_016432865.1. Taxonomy (NCBI): domain Eukaryota; kingdom Metazoa; phylum Chordata; class Mammalia; order Dasyuromorphia; family Dasyuridae; genus Antechinus; species Antechinus flavipes. The sequence continues at coordinate 285,570,660 of NC_067402.1, forward strand.
ACACACACACACACACACACACACACACACGTACCCCATGCTCACTCAGGATGTCCTTTCTCCTATCTGCCTTACATTCTTCCTGTTGCTGAACTCAGGCTGATCTACTCTTCCAGAAGAGGAAAAATAAGGATAACCATTCACATTTGTCAAGTATTATAAGGTTTACGAAGGGTTTCCTCAAAAATCATCCAGTGAGGCACATGATGCAAGTATTATTATTACAGCTAGCTTACAGTTAAGGAAACTACACCCTAAAAAAATTATGGGAGATGGCTCCAAGAATACATAGCTTATAAACAGCAGAGTTTGAATTTAAACTCAGATTCTATAATTCCAAATCCAATGTTCTTTCCATGACATCAAGCTTTGTTATCATCTACATGGTACAGAAGAAGAAACAGGCTAGAAAAAGAAGGGGCTTATTCAAAGCCTAACAGTCACCTGGCTGCCTAATGTCCTCTCTCTCTCTTCCTATCCCCCAATAATCTATGGAACAGACACAAAAGGCCCTGCAGGTCTCATTTGGAATCTCTAGGATCCCCTATTATATAATTCTTCCCTAAAATTCAAAGCACTCGTTCCCAAGGACTCCCTCCTGCAGAGAACAAAAAAAAAGGCTTACTCACCGAGGATCATGGAACAGCGCTGAGCAGGCTCCCTCCCCGTAAGTAACGTGAAGTGCTCTGGGTAGTAGAATTCCAGGGACTCCAGGAAAGCCTCATAGCCTCGCCTGCCTCGACATCTCAGGATATCCATCAATCGCCCTAGAATAGGGATGCATAAAATGAGAGGTTGGAGCTAAGAATGAATGAAGCATTAGAAGTTCAAGCTAAAAGAGATCTTAGAGATGATTGATCCCAACCCCTTTATTTTACAGATGGGGAAACTGAGGCCAAAAGAAGGAAATAGATATGTCTAAGGTTACACAGACAGTAAGTAGTAGAGTTAGGCATTGGATCAGTGCTCAGATATTATGCCCAAAACATTCAGGCTTTAGACCTAGTAGTGACCTTCACCGAACTACAAAAGTTTGTAGAAATTTATCACTAAAGCGACCATAACTTGAGGTCTTTTGAAAGAGTGAAAATAGCTCTAAATTTTTATCATCCTTTTGTTTCATCTTGTAGAAGAAAGAAGAAAGATGGAAGGAACTTTATATATTAGATAGGTAGTGTGGGGTCTAGAGTCAGAAAGATCTGAATTCAAATCATATTTCTGATACATATTAGTTCTGTGACCTTAAGAAGGTCATTTAATCTGTCTGCCTCAGTTTTCTCATCTGTAAAAGGTGGGTAACAGCTGCTAATTCTTAGGGTTGTTTGAAAATCAAATGAGTTAACATATTTAAAGCACTTTGCAAAGTAGGACTTAAGTCTTATTTACTACTACTACTACTACTACTACTACTCTCCATCACTTTGGTCCTCGTTCCTCATTTTAAGATGGAGAAACAGGGGTCCAGAAAAGGGAAGTCTTTTGCCCAAAAGTCCACAGCAGAGCTGGAATCTCTAACCCAGGTTCCCACTGTATGACAATATCCACCTCAGAAGAAAAGCTTCCAACAGTACCTCCCAGGAAGCCTCTCCCTGCTCTCTCCCTCAATTCAGAGGGTCCAGTCCCTCACCAGTTCGGTTGATCCTGCAGGGAAAACCATAGGTGCTTAGGACCTCCTCTTCATCTTGCTCATCAATCACCCGACACTGGCGTAGATATGGGGTAAGCTTGGCGGGGTTGAGGGCTCGTGTCAGCTTGTGCCGGATACCCTCGATCTTCTCCCACAGTTCTTCTTCCTCAGATCCCACCTCCTCCTCCACTTCAGTTGCCAATGGGGACCGCATGGCCGCATCCTCCGAATCTATAATCATGTGGGGAAAATATATAGGTTCCCTATAAGGGTTGGGGAGCCTGAAGGCAAGGAGATATGGCCCCAGGTGGCTAAGTCAATCCATTGAGCCAAAAATAGCAAATACACCTGGGGGTATGGATTACTTCATAAAATCCTAGAATATGAGAGCCAGAAAGTTACTTTAAAACCCGGAATGTAAGAATCAGCAGAAACATGAAAACAAAGAATGTCAGAAAGGTAGAGACTTTAGAACATCAGGATTGGAAAAGACCTACAGAATGTTTCAGGTGGAAAAGATCAAAGAATGTCAGGTTTAGTAGAAACCTGAGAACACAGAACATCAGAATTGGGGAGAACTTTAGAACACAGATTGTCAGAACTGGAAGAGACATTAGAGTACAGAATATTACAAGGAGAAAGTATCATAAAATGTCAGATCTAGGAGGAACCTTAAAACACAGAACATCAGAACTGGGAAGAACCTTAGAACACAAATTGTCAGACTGGAAGAGACAACGTATAGAATATTACAAGGATAAAGTATCATAGAATGTCAGATCTAGGAAAAACATTAGAACACCAACTTCAGAACTGGAAAGAACCTTAGAACACAGATTGTCAGAACTGGAAGAGACATTAGAGTACAGAATATTACAAGGAGAAAGTAACATAAAATGTCAGATCTAGGAGGAACCTTAAAACACAGAACATCAGAACTGGGAAGAATTTTAGAACACAGATTGTCAGCCTGGAAGAGATAGCGTATAGAATATTACAAGAAGAAAGTATCATAAAATGTCAGATCTAGGAGGAATCTTAAAACACAGAACTCACAGAACTTCAGAACCGGGAAGAACCTTAGAACACAGATTGTCAGGACTGGAAGAGACATTAGAGTATAGAATATGAAAAGGAGAAAGTATCATAGAATGTCAGATCCAGGTAGAACATTAGAACACCAACTTCAGAACTGGAAAGAACCTTAGAATACAGATTGTCCGAACTGGTAGAGACATTAGAGTATAGAATATTACAAGGAAAAAATATCACAGAATGTCAGAACTAGGAGGAACCTGAGGATACAGAACATCAGAACCGGGAAGAACCTTAGAACAATGATGTCAAATTCCCTCAACAGATTAAAATGCAACTGGGAAATAATTAACAAAATAAATAAGCATATGGAGATAATGTTCTGTTTCTATTTGAATTGACCCCCACCGCCTTAGAGCAGATATAGAATGTTTCAGGTAAAAGGCACTCTGGGTCACAGAGCATAAAATTCCAGGACCGAAGGGACTTTGGAATAGAAAAAGTGAAGGGTGATGGGAATCTTAGGGCCCAGAAGTGGAGCTTAGCAGAGCAGGGAGGGACTTTAAACCATTAGTAATCGGCTTGCCCAGCTCCATCACTGTCTACGCTAAGAAGCAGAGGGGGAAGGGACTTAGCCAGATGTGTAGAAGGCGTCCATACCATTCCCACTTCCCTCTCCCGCAGGTGCCAAACTCGGCATTTTTGAAATACTAATGGCCTTGGACGATACTCCCCCACAGCAACCCTCCGCAGGGGTCCGCGTTCTTGATCTCCTAGTGCGTGGGCGGAGGAGGGGACGGAGCTCGGCTCCGGCTCGATCTTTCTCACCCAAGGACGATTTAAGTCAGCCCCCTCTCCTCCTTAAGAGCAGGAGTAAAAGGGGTTCGGGACGCTGGGAACCCCCGGGGCACCACTCCCGCTTCCAAAACCGGCGAGAGCTAGCTCCCACCGGCTCTTCTCCCACTATCCTTCCCGGCTCTCCAGAAGCGGTTTCCTGACTCTCCCCCGGGGCAGCATCCTGTTGGCCAGAACACAGGGAGTGCTGGGGAAATGGGGCAGGGGCCGGCTGGGGCAGAGCCAGGCAGCGTGCCCACCCCAAGCAGGAGGTTCAGCCTGGATCCCCAAGAAGCTCTAGAGCTCAGCCTTTCCAGTTAAGGGAGGCCGCCCGCGTGTCCTGCGCCCACCCCGCACCCTCCGGCCCAACGCCCGTCGCGACTCGGCCGGAGCCCCCCCACTCCAATGAGTTCCTGGACGCTCTCCCCGCCCCACCCTTACCCCGCATGCTGCCCGCGGGTACCCGCCTGCTCCCGCCACTTCGGACTCCGGGGTCCTGCAGCTGGGGCGGAGGCGGCAGCAACTGGAGACCAGCGGCCGTGCAACGAGGGGGCGGGGCCCTGAGTTCCTCCTCTCCCCGGACCCCAGCCCCGTCGGCCCCTCCCCTTTTCTCCTCCTCCCCCTTCCCTTCTTTCTCCTCCCACCCGACTCCTAAAGCCCCATCCGACTCAAAAATTACTATCCAACTACACACACGCACGCGCGCGCGCGCACACATACACACGCACAGAGTCCTTTCCTTTCCCTCTCCTCTTTTCCTTCCTTCCCCTGTCCCTTTCGTCTCCGCCCCTCTCCTCTCTTTACCCTCCCTTCCCACCTCTCCTCTCCTCTCCTAGCCCCTCCCCATCCCTCCCTTCTCCCCCCCCCCGACTCTCATCTCCTCTTTTTTCCCCATCCACTGGACTTCTGACCCCTCCCCATTCTCCCGGGGGCCACACTCCTCCCCCAGCTTCCTGTTTCCCTCCCTTTTTCCGAGTTCTACCCGCCCACACCTGCCCGGGCCCTCCGGCGCTCCTGGTGCTGGGGGGCCCCAAAGCTGGGGCGTCTCCCTCTCCCCACTTCGCTGCTCCCAGTCTCCTGGAATGCCCCGGCAGCCCGTGGTCCCCCCACTTCCCGCAGCCAGCCGCGCAAACCACAATCCCCAGCTGGCCCCCGATCTTCCCCGCTCGTACCTCCCTCGGGCGGAGATCTGGGGCGGCTCGCTTCCCCCTCTAAAGCCTCCGAACCTTCATCTGCGTCCCAAGCGGGAAGCCAGCGTGACCCCGTCCCCGTTGGGGAAGCCCTTTGTGCCCTGCACGCAGAATGTCGCTCAACCTTTCCGAGCGGCCCCAACTCTGGCTCTGGGATCTCCAGCGAACCACTTCTCCTTTACCGACCTCAGTTTCTTCATCTGCTTCAAAAGCGAAGGGTGTGGACTAGAAGATTTCTAAGATCTCTTCTGGTTCTAATTTAGATTCTGTGATTAAGGCTTACATCACGCGCGGGCACAAACTAGCGCGCGAGAGCCTAAAAGTCCTCTAGGGCTCAGGAATAGGACCCAGGAGTCCGAACACCTAACCCCTAGATCTTGACTCACCAGGCTGCGCCGATGCCGATTCCTCGTCTCACGGAGTGGCATAGGGGGGAGGGGAAGGTAAATTAGGCTACCGAGTTCCGGAAACAAGCATCCTGGGAGAACTTAGACAGCCAGAAGAAAGAGTCTATTACACTTCTCAAACCACCACAGATCCATTATCTGATGACGTTCAGCAGCTTCCTCCTCCGTAATAAGAGAGGTCTTAACTTGTGATCTGTGAATTTTAAAAAAAAAAAAAATGTATAACTATTTCAGTATAGAATTGGTTTCCTTTATAGTACAGGTGTCAAGTTCAAATCCAGCCTCAGACACTTACAAACTGTGTGACCCTGGGCAAGTCATGTGAAACTCAGTTTTCCCATCTGTACAATGAGGGTTGTTAGGTTGGCACAGAGGAGCTTAAATTTCCTTCAAGTTCTAAATGTATGACCCTAAAATCCTATGATCTAGAATGAGTGATTATAAGCAAATCAGGAGACCTTCTTGTTAGACACTTTTGCTTTGTAAGCGATACATAATAAACACTTGCAGTAAGATAATTTTCTGTTCCCTGTATAGAAGTGCACGTTTTATTTTCCATAAATGTGCAGGATAAAAATTGAAGAAAAAAAAGAATTAATTTCTTTTTAACCATAAGTATTCTTTGGAACTTAAAGACAGCAGGGGAAGGGAGGATGTCCATAAGCTACACTAGACTGGCTGCCACAGCGTATAGCCAAGACGTGACACAGGCCAGCTTGTGGGCTGACCGATCTCTGAGATCTCTGCTGACATTTTATGCCTTAGGTCACTCCCAAACTTGCCATTTTACATTCCAAGGAGTGGACTCTCCTGGTTCTAACATTCTTTGGTCTCAGAGCCCTTCCAGGTCTTCATCCATGTTCTAAGGTCCTTTCAATTCAATAAACATGTATTAAGTATGAAACAACATACTAAGCTCTTCAAGGTCTGATTTTATGTTAGTTGTATCTGATCATTATTCCTTAAAGGTTTTGCAAAGCCCTGCACCTTCTGGGATCATTTGATCATCACAACAACACTATCCATGACTTTTCCATTTTTCAAGTGAGGAAACTGAGGCTGGTAGGTGCAGTGATGAGTGGATTTACACCCAGAGGTAGTTATCTGAATCAGGATTTGAAATGAGGTCTCCCTTACTCAAGATCTGTTTGTGCCAATGACAGCCATTTTTCACGGTGTGTTCTAAGGATTTTCAAGCTCTGATATTTCGTGTTCTAAGGGTGCTCCCAATAGTTCAGACCTGCTGACGTTCAATGAAGCAATGGAGAAGATCAGTGAATAGAGGGCTAGGAACAGAGTCAGGAAGACAGGGGAGTGTCAGACTTTTGGCAAGTAATTTTAACCTCTATTTGCCTCAGTTTCCTAAAGTATAAAATAGGAATGGAGTATCTATCTTCCTTGTGAGGATTAAATGAGATAATATTTGTAAGGTGCCTGGCTGTAAGACCCTTCCCAGCTCTGTTGATTCATGTTTTTAGGTTCTCCCCTCCCCTCCAATCTCTGAAATTCCAGTACTAAGGCCCCTCCCAGTGCTGATATTCCTTGTTCTAAGTCCCTCCCATCACTGACATTCTCTGTCCTAAGCCTCTCTCACCTCTCACCTCTAAATCCCTCTCATCACTGACATTCTCTGTCCTAAGCCTCTCTCACCTCTCTGTTCTAAATTCCTCCCATCTCTGACATTCCCTGTTCTAAGTCCCTCCCATTACTGACATTCTCTGTTCTAAGCCTCTCTCCTCTCTGTTCTAAATCCCTCCCATCTCTGATATTCCCTGTTCTAAGTCCCTCCCATCACTGACATTCTCTGTCCTAAGCCTCTCTCACCTCTCACCTCTAAATCCCTCTCATCTCTGACATTCCCTGTTCTAAGTCCCTCCCATCACTGACATTCTCTGTTCTAAGCCTCTCTCACCTCTCTGTTCTAAGTCCCTCTCATCACTGACATTCTCTGTCCTAAGCCTCTCTCACCTCTCTGTTCTAAATCCCTCCCATCTCTGACATTCCCTGTTCTAAGTCCCTCTCATCACTGACATTCTCTGTTCTAAGCCTCTCTCACCTCTCTGTTCTAAATCTGACATTCCCTGTTCTAAGTCCCATCTCAGCTCTGGTTTCCTATGCTTTGATACACTCAACAATCCAGAGAGGTGAGCAGAACAAACGCTATTATCCCTATTTGGCAAATGAGAACACTAAAGAAGTGAAGTCATTTGACTGGATAGACCCCCCTTCCCGGGGTTCCTTAATCTACACTGATCCACTCATTGGGAGGATTAACCCAATCAACAAATTAATTATTAGGCTAAGTCTTTCTGCTCCAGAAGTCTGACAAGGTCCCTGCACAGTCAGATAAAACCTGTCAACCAGCTAAGAGAATGAGATGAAGATGGAGAGGGGCAGTGAAGGTGACCTTGCCATCCTCAAATAAACATTGTTTCCCTGTAGCCCTAGCCAGCCCAAGTAACACTTCTGGCTGATAGCAAAGCCATATACCTCCCACATCCCCTATGCTCCCTTTTCCTGGAACTCCAAGGGCCTGGTTACATAAGATCTCTTACCAAAGTGAACAAGACCCATGAAAAAAGCTGGCCCTGGTTACCACAGACAGCATTTTCAGGGCACTGTTTTATACGGTGTCTCTAGGGGGCATCCACAAGGACCTTCCCTATTTCTGAACTTGAAATAAATAAAGACCAGCAGAATAGGGAGGGGACAAGGTAAGTTGGAAAATTGGGGAAGAATGGAATCAATAAACATTTAGTAAGTACTTACTATGTGGCAGGCACTATAGTAAGCCTGGGGATATACAAAAAGAGGCAAAAATTCTCCTGTCATCAAGGAGTAATCTCATGAGAGAGATGATGAGTAAGCAAATATAAAGAAAGAAAGAAATTTATAGATAAATAGGAAATAATTACCGGAAGGAAGGCACTAGAATTAAAGGGGGATAGGAAAGGTTTCCAGCAAAAGAAGGGTTAACAGAAACTAGGATTCCTATCAAATAGAGCTCTACTGAAAAATAGAATATGTTATCTTGTGAGGTAATGATCTCTCTGTCCCTGGAGGCAGTCAAGAGGAGACTAGATGACCATCTATCTGATATTTTATAGAGGGAATATTCTAAATGGATTGAGAAGCAAATATAGGGGGTCCAATTATCTACAATTCTGAGGCAGTAGGGAACTATATGGTGCTATTTCCACTGTCCCACCTAGCTGCCCTGGGAACTATACTTGTCTTTTTTTTTTTTTAATTATAGATTTTTATTTACAAGTTATATGCATGGGTAATTTTACAGCATTGACAATTGCCAGACCTTTTGTTTCACTTTTTCTCCTCCTTCCCCCCATCCCCTCCCCCAGATGGCAGGTTGACCAATACATGTTAAATATGTTAAAGTATATGTTAAATACACTATAAGTATACATGTCCAAACCGTTATTTTGCGGCACAAAAAGAATCGGACTTTGAAATAGTATACAATTAGCCTGTGAAGGAAGTCAAAAATGCAGGGGGACAAAAATAGAAGAATTGGGAATTCTATAATGGTTCATAGTCATCTCCCAGAGTTCTTTTGCGGGGTGTAGCTGGTTCAGTTATTACTGCTCTATTGGAACTGATTTGGTTCATCTCATTGTTGAAGAGACCCACGTCCATCAGAATTGATCATCATATAGTATTGTTGTTGAGGTATATAATGATCCCCTGGTTTTGCACATTTCACTTAGCATCAGTTCATGTAAGTCTCTCCAGGCCTTTCTGAAATCATCCTACTGGTCATTTCTTATAGATATTCCTATACCACAGTTTATTCAGCCATTCTCCAATTGATGGGCATCCACTCAGTTTCCAGTTTCTGGCCACTACAAACAGGGCTGCCACAAACATTCATGCACATACAGGTCCCTTTCCCTCCTTTAAGATCTCTTTGGGATATAAGCCCAGTAGAAACATTGCTGGATCAAAGGGGATGCACAGTTTGATAACTTTTTGAGCATAGTTCCAAATTGCTCTCCAGAATGGCTGGATGTGTTCACAATTCCACCAACAATGTATCAGTGTTCCTGTTTTCCCACATCCTCTCCAACATTCCCCATTATCTTTCCTTGTCATTCTAGCCAATCTGACAGGTATGTAGTGATATCTCAGAGTTGTCTTAATTTGCATTTCTCTGATTAATAATGACTTGGAGCATCTTTTCATATGGCTAGAAATACTTTCAATTTCTTCTTCTGAGAATTGTCTGGGGAACTATACTTTTCAAACCACTCCATATTTATTAACTGATGGAAGGTTTCTTGCAATTTAAAAATTATATAATTCCAAAATTCTTTGTATTTGTTCTTGTAGTTCAGTCATTTGTCGGTCCCATTTGACTCTTTGTGATTCCATTCAGGGTCTTTCTTGGCAAATTTTCCAGTGCCACTCCCTTCTCCAATTCATTTTACAGGTGAGAAAATTGAGGCAGAGTTAAGTGACTTGTCCAGGATCACACAGCTAGACAATATCTGAAGCAGAATTTTTAACTCAGGAAGAGTCTTCCTGCTTCCAGGCCTGGTGCTCTATCTACCTAATCATTCCAAGTTTCTAGGTATCTATAATTCTCTATAATTAATTATTTGATCCTAAGATTCTGGGCTGCTATTTTCCTTCAAGGCTTCAATGAAACTGATGTGGGTACTATCTTCTAATACTATATTGCACTTGGTCATGTTTTTCCATAAATCACAGAGAATCTATCTACTCTTTAAAAAAAAAAATTTTTATAAGGGCTGATGGCTCCCATCTATTATCTCTTGCTCTTGATAAACGAGCTACTTTCCCTTCTTTTTTTTCATGTGGTGCCTGGAGGAGAAAAATACCACCTCCAACTCTCAGGATAGGTCCCCCAGATGATCTCTATTTTTAAGGTAGTTGGTGGAACCCCACTCCTAAAGGTGTAACCCATGAGCCTTCACTGATGTATTTATTTTTATTCAGCTCTAGGAAACATTTAGGTCAAAACAAAAATATTTCCCAAGGTGCCATGGTAAGACATCTATTTCTCCAGTAAATATATACTCAGAGTAAGTTGGGAAAGGGATCTGCCTAGATATCAAAATCAGAAATTTCATATATCTAATCTGTCTCATTTGCATTAGTTTCATTGATACCTTCGATATTGATACTGCCATTGTTTCCAGATATATACCAGCAATAGGAGCTATTGGTCCCTTTTCAGGGCTGTTCACCCACTTTTGATGTCTAACTTTCACCCACTTCTCACTTGTGTTTCCAAGAAGTTAGAGTGTGCACAGCGGCCATACCCTTGGAAAATCATCTCTGCAAACCTAAAGGGTTAAGATAGGGGATGTCTATCCCAAGCACAGGAAGACTTCCCCTGACAGAATGGGCAAATGAGAACAATTTATTCCAACAACCATGAAAGAAGCTGAAGTGGGCGCTGGGAAGTGTCTAGAGTTTGGTCAACCATCAGACACCAAGCTCATCGACTACACCCCGGGCCGTTGCCAGTCATTCTGACTTTTGTCCTATCACTGGACGTTGATGGCTCTGGAAGAGAAGGCGAGGCTGACCACTGAGAAACTCTGCCTTGTTAAATCCAATTCACACACTAGTTAAGTGATGACTTAATGAGGTCATTGGTTCTTTTCTCAAGGAAGGACAAACAACTCCCATCAAGTTAACTGCCCATTCAGTCAACTCTGGAGATTCTCTATTGTCTTCAGGATCAGATAGAAAATCCTTTGTTTGATTTTTAAAGCCCTTTATAACCTGGTCCCTTTCTATCATTCTTTTTACAACCTTATACCACTCCTTTTCATGTACTTTGAAACCCAGCCATACTACCTGCTTTGTTGTTCCTTGATTTCAAGGAAAATCCTTGAAAATTTCAATGATCCATCTCCCACTGGCTTTCCCAGATATCCAGAGCTCTGTGCCTCCTCCCTCTCCAGCCTGCCTGCCCTGGCTTTCTTCATGCCTCAGCTTGATCATCTCCTATAAGTAGCCTTTCCCCATCTCCCTTGATATTAATGCCTTCCCTGAGTGGATTTATAATTTACCATATATATATACACATATATATCCTACATATGTACATAGGCACATTATACATGTATATATATACACATATCATTTGTATATAGTTATTTGCATATTGGAGGGGACAGAGGAGGCAGTCATATTTTTGACTGAGGCTAGATTTGAACTCAGGTCCTCCTGACTCTAGGAGCGTACTAGCTACTATATTTTCATGTTGTCTTCCCCATTAGATTGTAACTTCCTTGGGGAAAGGGAGTATCTTTTGACTTTCTTTGTACCTCCAGCCTAGCACATAGTAGGTGCTTGTTGCTTGATGTTCTCAATGGAGAAGAAGGAAATACATTTCACTGTTTCCTAAAATATATATTGGTGATTACCTTCAATTTGAGTTCAGCTGGCTTTGGGTGTTCTTTTTAATCTCAGGCATTTTACGTGTGACATAATGGATAATGGAGGCGATCAGAGAATCAGGAAGATCTTTGTGCAAGAGCTTTTACTACACATGAAGGTAAGACACTTAACTTTCCAGGGCTTTAAACCAGCTGTGTCAAGTTCAAGGTTCATAAAACTCCAGAAGGCAATCTGGACCATTAAAATCTACTTGGAAAATATTTAACAAAATAAATAAAACATAAAAAGTATCAACATTGTGGTTTCCTAAGTCTATATGTTCCAGTGGGCATCCTTGATGTGGTCGCCTCATTTCTATTTAACTTTGACACCACTGTCCTAGGCAGTTCTGAGAGATGATAAATAGCAGAGAAAGAAAAAAACCCTCCTTGGAAGAGGGAATTTTTCCATCTGGTGTTTCCTTCTATCCATTAAATCCCAGGTCTGTTGTAGCTCTTCCAATGTCCTCTTCCATTAGAGTGTTTTTTTCTGATTCACTCTATATCACTTCAGATAATATTATCCTATGTTTCTCTGAATTCTCCATATTCATTAAAATTAATGTTTTAATTCATTTCATTAATTTAGGAAGATCCTGGTGAGGAATTGCTTCTGTGGTTACAAATGAGTACCTTCTCTCCCATTTATAGTGTTCAGGAATTTCTGGGGGGCACTGGAAGGTTTTATGTGATTTACCCCACATCCACACCCAATATGTGTTAGAGGGAAGACTTGAACCCAGGCCTTCCTAACTCAGAAGCCAGCTCTCTATCTACTGTCAAGTTCCTTGACCTATGTAATCTTGCAGCACCATAACCCTCCACTATATTGACAAACTGTAATTTATAGAACCATTCTTGGAGAGGTGTCTACTTTATTTCCAGTTCCAAATGTATTATTACACATGACTTTTATAGAAATGTTTTGCATAATTTCACATATGCCTTTTCTTTTCTTTTTTTTTTCTTTTCTTTTCTTTTTTTTTTTTTTTTTTTTTGCTGAGGCAATTGGGGTTAAGTGACTTGCCCAGGGTCACACAGCTAGGAAGTATTAAGTGTCTGAGATCAGATTTGAACTCAGGTCCTCCTGACTTCAGATGCTTATCTACTGTGCCACCTAGCTTCCCCCCGCATATACCTTTTCAATATGGGAGAGTGAAAGGGGGATAGGGAAGGAATCTAGAACTCAATTTTTCCCCTGAGGCAGTTGAAGTTAAGTGACTTCCCAGGATCATACAGCTAGGAAGTGTGAAGTGTCTGAGGCTAGATTTGAACTCAGATCCTCCTGATTTCAGAGCTGGTGCTCTATCCACTGCACTACCTAGCTGCCCCTAGACCCCCAAAAAAAAACAAATGTAAAAAAATTTGTTTCACATGTAACTGAGAAAAGTAAAGATATTAAATAAAAAATAATAATTAGGCTAAATGTGTTATCACAGAGAGCCTGTGATAGGGTCTTTCTACCTTTAGTTTCCTTGGGATGTATGCTCAGTAACAGGAGTACCCAATGAATAAAAGCCTATGAAAAGTTTAGTGATTTTTCTTAAATAACTCCAAATCATTTTCCAGAGCAATCAGTCAGGTTGAAGCTTTCACAGATCCATGTATTCTTGTATCTGATTTTCCCCAATCCCACCAACATTATTTCTATTGCTCAGCATCTTGGGTGTGAAATAAAACCTCATAGTTATTATTTATAATCTAGCTGCATTTCTCTTCTCAGTGATTTGGAGCATTTTCTCCCCCCCCCATCCACCCCCCTTGTATTTGCCAATCATTTACAACTTATTTTGAAAGCTATTACTATCCCTTGCCTACTTATCTTTTGGGAAATGATGTTTAATTTTCGCTATGGATTAACTCCCTGTATATCTTGGCTATCAGGTTTTTAACCAAGATATCAGAAGTCAAGGTTTTTCTCCACCCAGCAGTTTTCCCATCTCTGCAGGAGGCCTTCTGGGATATACCCAGAAATCTTCACTTTCAGGTGGAGAAACTAGGTTTAGAGTATTTTGTAAGTCTTCCCTCTTAAAAGTATCGAGTCCCTATTCCTATGCTTATCTTATCTCTCTAGTCAATCTGGGGACAGACCTCATAGCAAAGGCATTTTACTCAAATTCACAAAAACAACAAAACGTACCCCTCCCCTAAAACCTGGCACGCCCCCTCCAAAAACAGCAGTGGGAGGTGCAGAGGTACATAGATTACAACTAAAGATACATAAGATACAACTTGCACCATACCTCTGAGAATAGATCTTTAGTTTCTATTGCCTCATTTCTATTGTTCAGCTGATAACCTGACCTAAAACTCTTGAATCTCAGAAAGTGAAAGAAAACCACCAAGTTTGTATTTAGGTCAAGATTTTCACTAAAGTCTCCTAGCTCCAAGGCCGGGGGGGTTCCTTTCCCCTGTAATATTTCCTTCCACTTGTAATATTGCTTATAATATTGCCTCTAGTTATTCTTTTTTTTTTAGCTTGAAGTCTTTTATTTTTATTTTTTTAAATAACTGTTTATTGACAGAACGCATGCCAGGGTAATTTTTTACAGCATTATACCTTGCATTCACTTCTGTTCCGATTTTTCCCCTCCCTCCCTCCATCCTTCCCCCAGATGGCAAGCAGTCCTTTACATGTTAAATAGGTTTCAGTATATCCTAGATACAATATACGTACGCAGAACCGAACAGTTTTCTTGTTGCACAGGGAGCATTGGATTCAGAAGGTATAAATAACCCAGGAAGAAACACAAAAATGCAAGCAGTTTATATTCATCTCCCAGTGTTTTTTCTTTGGGTGTAGCTGCTTCTGCCCATCTTTGATCAACTGAAACTGAATTAGCTCTCTTTATCGAAGAGATCCACTTCCCTCAGAATACATCCTCATACAGTATCGTTGTTAAGGTATATAATGATCGCCTGGTTCTGCTCATTTCACTTAGCATCAGTTCATGTAAGTCTCGCCAGTCCTCTCTGTATTCATCCTGCTGGTCATTCCTTACAGAACAATAATATTCCATAACGTTCATATACCACAATTTACTCAACCATTCTCCAATTGATGGGCATCCATTCATTTTGCAGCTTCTAGCCACTACAAACAGGGCTGCTACAAACATTTTGGCACATACAGGTCCCTTTCCCTTCTTTAGTATCTCTTTGGGGTATAAGCCCAGTAGAAACACTGCTGGATCAAAGGGTATGCACAGTTTGATAACTTTTTGAGCATAGTTCCAAATTGCTCTCCAGAATCTGCCTCTAGTTATTCAGAAATCAGGCAATTAACAGAAGAAAGGAATCAATTTCTAGTCTCTGGACTTCCCTGAGAAAAGAGAGACAGCTCATTGTCAGTTCTCAGGCTAGGACCTCCAAGGTCTCCTTCCACTCTGGGATTCCAGGAAGCTGTTTTTAAGCCAGTGAATCATCTTTTGAGTTTCTTGACAACTCTCTCCCTGAGGGGCCAGGAGACTTGCATCTCATCCTTTTACAGGAAAGGGTCTTACCCTGAGAATCTCACCAACATAGTTTAATGAAAAGAGTGATCGACTGGGAAATGGGACATCTGGGTTCAAATTCCACTTTTTTGCCTTACTAGCTATAGGATTTGGGGCAAATCATTTAATTTCTCCATACTCCAGCTTCCTCATCACATCCCCTTTCACTCTAAAGTTTACAATCATATTATCAAAGGAAAAAGCTATTCGTTGTGTTTAGAATAAGCTCTGTTTTTATTGTTAGTATTTCACGAACCTGGAAAGATGAATTTTCAAGACCAGCCCAATGTCCCCATTCGTTTACTAGAACTCTGAGAAACAGGTGACCATATAGCTTTTATGCATACGATCTAGACAGCTATTTCTGGTTTAACTTCTCCATATATTACAAAACAGGAATGAATTGATATCTTCCTATTTTTGTGTTAATAAGACAGGACAACTAGGTGTCTAGGTGGATAAAGGGCTGGGCCTGAAGTCAGGAAAACCTGAATACAAATGTGTCCCCAGATATTTACTTGCTGTGTGATCTTGGGCGTCTGCCTCTGTTTCCTCATTGGTAAAATAAGAACCATAGTAGCACCTACCTCCTATAGGTGTTGTAAGGATCAAATGAGATCATCATAGTACAGAATAGGTGTTATATAAGTGTTATTGACTATTAAGATATATCAATAATCTTCCAGACTCACTACAGGGGAACCTTAATATTTGCAGATTTCTAAACAATTCCTTGTTGCTACATTTTCAGAGTCATATTTGGGTTTATTTTTCCAGCTCTTGTCTTCTCTGTCTGCTAACATCCTACACAATAAAGCTTAACTTCAGTCTAAGAACCCATTTCAAATGTTTCTATAATTCCACTTGCTTCCTGATCTCAAAACTCAATCTGATTCGATCAAGTCTTCCAATTCCTAATTTTTTTTTCTCTCTCTCCATTTCTCTCTTTTGAGCAACTTCAATATATACATTCTTCCTTTTTTCTTTCTTTTCTTTTTTCCCCCTGAGGCAATTGGGATTAAGTGACTTGCCCAGAGTCACACAGCTAGGAAGTGTCTGAACCCTTCCTTTTTTCTAAGCTAAGACCATTTGAAATTTGTTTTATAATATAAATTAACCATCACAAGGCAAATGTTCTGAACATGCAACTGGCGAGAACTAGTGAGAGAGAGAGAGAGAGAGAGAGAGAGAGAGAGAGAGAGAGAGAGAGAGAGAGAGAGAGAGAGAGAGGAGAGAGAGAGAGAGAGAGAGAGAGAGAGAGAGAGAGAGAGAGAGAGAGAGAGAGAGAAGGAGGAAGGGAGGGAGGGAGGAAGAAAGAAAGAAAGAAAGAAAGAAAGAAAGAAAGAAAGAAAGAAAGAAAGAAAGAAAGAAAGAAAGAGCCAAATAGAAACAAACCAAGACTCTCAAATCTCAAATACTGATTATTTTTCATGGAATTTGTTCCCTGGCTTTCTTCTAAGGTCTTCCTCAACATGGATATTGATGGATTTGTCAGGGATGTGAGTATGCTCCTCTTTCCAATAAATACATTCAGACTTTCTTAATCAGTTAGCCCAACAGCCATGAAAGATCGATGCCTGGATATTTAGGGCGGCTGTAGTGAGACTCAATGGCTCCATCACTGCTCATTAACTTTAGGCCTCTGGAATGGAGAATGCTATCTCATAGTCCTATATAACTGAGTGCTGACCAGTTTGCTCGTAACTGGGTAGGCATGATTGTCAGAAAGAAGGAAGGGAGAGAGAGAGGGAGGAAGGGAGAGGGGGGAGGAAGGGAAGGGAAGGCAAGGAAAGCAATAAGCATCTATTAATCACCTACTATGTATTAGACTCAGTGCTAAGCTTCACAATAACCCTGGGTTTGTTGTTGTTATTGCTTTTGTTGTTTAGTCATTTCAGTCATGTCCTACTCTTCACGATCCCATCTGAGGTTTTCTTGGCAAAGATACTAGAGAGTGAGTTGCTATTTCCTTTTTTAGCTCATTTTAGAAATGAGGAACTTGAGGCAGTTAGTTCCCCAGGATCACAGCTAATGCCTGAAGCCAGATCTGAACGCAGGAAGATGAGTCTTTGTAAGTTCAGACTTAGCTCTCTGTGCACTATAGTGCCACCTAGCTGCTTCACCATTCTTATCCCCATTTTACAGTTGAGAAAACTGAGGCAAACAGAAGTCACACAGTTAATAAGTATCTGAAGTAGGTCTTCCTGACTCCAGGCTTAGTGCTTTGTCCTTTGAGACATCTAGCTGACTGTCTTAAATATCCTAGTTACCTTTGAGGGACAAAAAGACTTTGCAGGGAGGTGACTTGAGGAAAAAGTTATATAAAAGACTCAAATCTCTGAAAATAATGGATTGGGGACAAGTTAAATTATAATTATAGACTCTGAAGTGCCCTGGGACTGAACTGTTTTGAGTATTACACAAAAGAACCACGGTCTATCTGGACAATGCAAGAGACATTTTGGTGGCTCCTGCCTATAATGATTCTCCATAACGTGAGTCATTGATGTTTCCATCCTCTCATTCAGAGGAATTTAAGCATATGATCACATCCATACCCCAAATTTCAATTCCTGTTTTTTTTTACCACAGCACAGAAATTAGAAGAGTTCAAGTATAGGTAGCATGGGGATACCTCTCTCCAAGGAATGAGGAACATGTAACCACACCCAGAATTTCAAATTATTCAAGTCTTTCCTAGATTGGCTCTTGAGTCACAGGAACTGGGTTCAAATGCCAGCTGTGATACTTCTAATCTGTGTGATCCTTCCTGGAAAAGTCCTTCCCCTTCCCTAGGGAAGGCATCAAGGTTAGATTAGATGGTCCTTCAGGTCCTTTCTCTTCTAAATCCATTTCCTTGGTCCTCAGTTTCCTCATCTGTAAAATGAAGAGATTGGCCCAGATGACCTCTGCAGACACTTCTAGCTTTAATTCTCTGATTCCCTGATATGAAATATTGTTGGTATAACTCTGAGCTATGCTACCAGGATAGACAGTCCAAGAATATCTTGTGAGTTTCGGTCAAAATACAACCATCCACATCCATTTCAGGATCTGGGAACTAGACGGAAACCTTTTTATTCCTCATCTTTTAGATGAGGTAGGGGGCCACTGGACAAAGACCAATGGGCCTTCAAGGGAGTTGGTGTCTTCTGGAAGTAAGAAGTATAAATGCAAGATGGAAGACAAATTAGGAAAATTTGACGGGTATTTCTAGTGAGGATTATCAATGTTGTATCCTCAGCCTGGCACACAGTAGGCATTTGATAAACTTTTGTTTCTTTCCTCTCTTGGATGGAACAACAAGGTCTTTGTCATCTGTCAATGGTGCCTTTGTATTAATAGTACCCCATGTCTGGAATCTTTTCCCATCTCTGCCCTCTGGCTTCCCAGGTTTCCTTCAAATCTCAACTGAAATCCTGCATTTTATATGCAGCCTTTTCCAGTGCTTTTTTGTATTTTATAGTATATAATATGTGTGTGTACATATACACACGTATGTATACATATGTATATATAGTAAGTATGTATTCTGTAATATAGCATGTCTAATGTGTATTATGTATATATTGTATCTAGTATCTCTATCTAGTGTCTAATATGTGTATATTATATGTAGTATGTATACATTGTGTATATATCTATTACATGTGATATGTACATATATTATGTACTATGTATAAATTGTATCTAGATATATATGTTGTATATAATAGGTATATATTTAATGTGTGCATCTAGTATTAGTATATCTATATTTTATCTGATATGCATATATTATGTAGTATGTGTATATGTATATATCCAGTGTGTATACATAGTATGAAGTGTGTATATATTGTATCTAAATATGTATATCTAGTGTCTACTATGCATATATTATTTGTAGTATGTAGTGTGTATATAATATGAATATATTATATTGATGTAGTATGTAGTGTGTATATAATAGGAATATATTATATCTAGTATATACATATAGTACGTAGTGTGTATTATATGTAGTATGTGTGTGTTGTGTATAATGTGTATACATACATATATGAATATATAAATAATGTTTGTATAGCATGCAGTGTGTATACTGTATCTAGAATGTATATCTAATATATATTGTATGTTGTGTATATATTGTTTATAGTATGTATATATTACATATATATGTTGCAGATAGTATGTATATCTCTAGTGTATATATACACAGTATGGAGTGTGTATATATTGTATTTAGTACGTATATCTAGCATGTAGTATGTATATATATATAGTATGTATGTATATATGTTATATACAATATATAAATCTAATAGCTACTATGTATATATTGTATCTAGTATGTGCATATTGTAGAGTGTGTATATGTTGTGTGTAATATATTTTATATCTAGCATGTATATCTGAATATACATACAACATACACATATATACATATTTGAGAATATAGTATGTACATATTATATCTAGTAGGTAATATATATATTGCATATTGTATGTATATTTAGTATCTAGTATCTTGTCTACTATATCTTGTATCTAGTATGTATATCTACTATCTAGTTTGTATATATTATATTTAATATCTAGTATATAATATAGATATGTAGTATGTATATATTGTATATAGTATATAATATGTATACATATTATAGTAGGTATGTATCTCGTATGTACCTAGTTATTCACATGTTATTTCCCTCATTGGAACATAAGTTCCTTGAAGGCAGGGAATGCTTTGGCTTTTCTTTGCTACCCCAAAGCACTGCGCCTGCCACAAAGTGATTAATAAATAAATGTCTGTTGAATGGCTAAATACATTTTTTTTTTCATTTTGGAAGAATGTGATCTTAGATATACAGTTGGAAGAAGCTCAGACAGGTCACTGAATCCAATTCCCTCATTTCACAGCAGAGGAAACTGAGGCAGTGTCTTGTTTTCAAGGTCATACACGTAGTGTCCGAGGTTGGAATCTGCACCCAATTCCAAGTCCAATGCCTTGTCTGCTCCACCAAGTTACTTAGCACCTGACTATTAAAATCTAGTTTCAACACAAACTTCAGTTATTTTAAGAATCCTACTTTGTCATCTTCCCACCCCTTTAAGGCTCAGAGTAATGGGGAAGTGAAAGCGTTTTGAATCTTCAATGCCTTGAAAAACTGGGGAGGAAGACCAATAAGGAATCTACTTATTGCAATAGTCCCAGGGAAAGAGGATAAGAATATAAACTTCACGAGGGCAGAGCTATTTAATTTTTGTCTTTGCACCCCAGCACTCACCTAACTGGGTGTTAACTGCTTGTTGATACACAGAAGGCTATTAACAAATGCTCATTGATTGAATAATTGATCAATATGTGTGTGCATATGTATTGCTTTCCTTGGACAGATGGGAAGCACCTGGATGGCAAGTTCTTTCAATATATCCCCAGTCTCCTGCTAGGTGGTAAAGTAGATAGACTGTTAACTCTGAAATCAGAAAGACTTGCATTCAAGTACTTCCTCAGACTCTTAACTCTATAGATGAATGAGCTGGGCCAAGACATTCGACCTCTCTAGACTGTTTCCTCAACTGTAAAATGATGATAATAATTTTTATCTCACATTGCTATTGTGAGAATCATGGAAGATAATCTCTCTTTAAAACTATGAAGTGCCTTATACTTGATATATAATCCCAATCCCAAAGTCCATAGGTATGGGACTGCTCCCTGTTACTAAGGAGAGAGTGGCATACCAATGGGTTTTGGGACTGGAGTTGTGAATATTTTTATAAATGCTTACTGACTGATCGGGGTAACAAAAGGACCCCAATCATTACAGCAAAGTCTGTTAAGATATTCCCTTGGCCAAAATTATTTTAGGGTTTCTGGATATCAGGATTTTTTTTTTACCAATGATGATATTGGTTATTAAATAATAATGACTACTATTAATGATTAATATCATTAATGATTATTATTAATTGATTGTCTTAATATCAAAAATTGAGCAGGAAAACCTTACGGATGCTTTACAAAAAAGTTACGTTGAACTGAATTAAATTGCTGTGTCTCCTTACTGGTCTCCTAGTCATCAGTCTCTCCTCTCTCCAGTTTATCCTTCATACTCCTGACTGACTAATATTTTAATCATGTAACCTCTATGATGAAAAATACTGTGGCAGTGCTGATATCTAAACCAGGAAGAGCCAAAACAGAAGAAGAAAATTACAGCTCAATTTCCCTAATGAACATTGATGCAAAAAATTTAAATAAGATATTAGTAGAGGGGTTACAGTAATATACGATAAGGATAATACACTATAACCAGGTGGGATTTATACCAGGAATTTAGGGCTAGTTCAATATTAAGACAACTATCAACACAATTAACCGTATCAATAACAAAGGCAACAGAAATCATATGATTATCTCAAAAGGTGAAGAAGTATCCATCATATTAAAAGAAAACACTAGACAGGATAGGAATAAAAGGAGTATTCCTCAAAATGACAAGCAATATCTATCTAAAACTATCAGCAACCATTATCTGTAATGGGGATAAGCTAGAAGTCTTTCCAATAAGATCTAGGATAAAGCCAGGATGCCAAATAATCTGAATGAATAAAAGGTCAAGACAATCAAAGGCATTAATGAAAAAAAAATTGCAAAGGAAGGTGACCTTTTAGATTTAGACCAAATCTAAAATTGTACTGTAAAGCAACAATAAGAAATGGTGTGGGAAATCAGTGGAATAGATTAGTTATACAAGGCATAGTAGTAAATAATTATAGTAATCACTGTTTGATAAACTCATATTCTAGCTTCTGGGATAGGAACTCACTATTTGGTAAAAGCTGCTAGGAAATCTAGAATAGTATGGCAGAAACTAGGCACAGACTAATATTTATACTAACCATTTACCAAGATAAAGTCAAGATGGATACATGATTTAGACATAGACTTTTAGACATAGACATAGACTAGCAATTAGAAGAGCGAGAAATAGTTTACCTATCATATCTATGGAGAAAGGAAGAATGTCTAACTAAACAAGAGATGAAAAATATTATGAAATGCAAAATGAATGATTCTGATTACATTAAATTAAAAAGATTTTCCACAAACAAAACCAATACAAGCAAGAGCAAAAGGAAAGCACAAAGATGGGAAACAATTTTTATGACCAATGTTTCAGATTAAGGCCTCATTTCTCAAATATGTAAAGAAGTCTATGTAAATATAGGAAAGTAAGTCATTCCTCAGCTGATAAATGATCAAAAGATATGAAGACAATTTTCAGATAAATTACAACCATCTATAATCATATGAAAAAATGGTCTTAATCACTATTGATTTGAGAAATGCAAATTAAAACAACTCTGAGATATCACTTCCACATCTGTCAGATTGGCTAAAATGACAGGAAAAAATAATGATAAATTTTGGAAGAGATGTGGGAAAACAGGACACTGATGCATTGTTGATAAACTGATCTAAACCATCCTGTAGAGCAATTTGGAACTCTATTCAAAGGGCTATCAAAATGTGCATACCCAGCAATACCACTACTAGGTCTGTATCCCAAAGAGATCACTTATAAATAAAAAGGAAAGGGACTCACACGTACAAAAATATTTAGAACAGCTCTTTTTGGGATGGTAAAGAATTAGATATTGAGTAGATGCCCATCAATTAGGAAATGGCTGAACAAATTGTGGCATATGAATGTAATGGGATACAATTCTCCTATAAGAAATGAAGAACAGGTGGGTTTCAGAAAAACCCAGGAAAGACTCGTATGAGCTGACACTGAGTGAAATGAGCAGAATCAGGAAAACATTGTATATAGAAACAACAATATGTGATGATCAACTATGATAGAATCAGGTCTTCTCAGCCATACAGTTATCCAAGACTATTTCAAAAGATATGTAATAGAAAATGTTCTCCACATCCAGAGAATAATCTGTGGAGTCTGAATGCAGATTAATGCATACTCTTTTTACTTTTAAAAAAATTCTGTGTCTTCTGTGACTTTCCCTTTGTGTTCTGTTTCTTCTTTCACATGACTAATGTGTAATTATGTTTACATGATTGCACATGTATAACCTATATCAGATTGCCTTAATCTGACTTAAGGAGAAGGAAGAAAAATTTTGAAACTCAAAATCTTATTTTTATAATGAATGTTGAAAATTATCTTTACATGTAATTAGAAAAAAAATGCTATTTAGATTTTTAGAAAGGAAAATAAACTGGTTTCATATTGACTATGGAATAGAATGTGAATTCCTGATTCTGGCATTCAGGGCCCTTCCAATATTGGCATTTAAAGCTCTGACCTACCTCACTAACGCTACATCTCACCATTACTTCATGGATTCTGTTTATCAAACTGGGTTGCTCACATTCCTGATCTTGTCTTGCCCGCTTCCATGTCTTATTCGTGCCAAACTCTGTGACTGAAATGAGCTTCCTCAACCCCATGTCCACTTGTTTCTGATGAGAAAATCCTTTCTAGCCACATGACTCTGCTTATATTACTTCACCTTTGTAAACTTCAGCTTCCTCATCAGCAAAATAAGAATAATGATGTCCGCCTCATAGGTTGTGTGTGGGGTTCAAATGAAATAACATAGTTAAAATACCTTGCAAACTCTAAAATTCATATAAATGCCACTTCTCATTGGTAGAAATGGGAATATCCCATGAGAGATAGTGGTTAGAGAGCAGCCACAAGAACCAGGAAGTCTAGGATTCGAATCCTGCCCCGTACTGATTGTATGACTGGGCCAGTAAGATCAGCTCTCAGTAGTCCAAACAACTTGAAGGCTAGAATTCACTATTTTGTTGGACACCATTGTTGTTGTTGGGCGCCATTGTTGTTTTTGGGCGTCCTCTTACCAAGTCTCCTGCTGATGAAAAGATAGGTCCAATCAAAACAATCATGAGAAAGCTGAGGCTCACAGGACAGAAAAAACCTAGCCACACCTGCCCTGGTGGTACTCCTAGGACTGAGTTCAGTGTGCTTTCCAAGTTTGTCCCCATGATCTCACTAGCTCACCTCCCTCTTAAGAGAAGGGGCAGAATCTGGGTTTTTAATAGCCATTTTACAGAAAACAAAAATAAAAACAAAAAACGGAGTATTTCAGACTTGCCCTAAAGTCTCACTGCAAATTAGTGGCAAAATGGGAAATAGATCAAGTCTCCACCCCTCTAAATATTTAAATGGCCAGAATCGAGAGTGTGGATTCACTCTAAGGGCTATTGTATTTGGGGAGAGTCTGGCTCAGTTCCCATACGACTCCCCAAAAAAGTAAAGAAGGTGTGGTCTCATAGCACCTACCTCAGTGACCTAAAAAAGGTGCATGGAGCTCCCAAATTCCCCAGCTCCCCTCCCTGCTCAGCCTTGTTGGGGCTAGTAGGTAGTCTATGGAGCTGCTGGAGCAGAAAGGGAGGGGTGGCCCCAGGCACAGACAATCAACTTGGCGAGCTGTCTTCCTGCACCGGGGGTGATTAAATCTCCTAGGCTTTGGCTCTGGTCTCTGGTCTCCCAACAGAAACAAACTGCCAATGAAAGGCCCCTTCACCCCAGGCTGCTGAGGAAATCCCAGACTCTTGGCCTCTCATAGGCTTGAGGCAAATGGCTTCTCTATGAGATCAGGGCATTTGGAATGCTCCAGCAGGGAAAGTGTAGCCCCCGCCCCCAACTTGGCCCTAGACCAGCGCTAGACAAAATCAGACAGGCCATCAGACTTGGTAGATCAAGAGTTTAAGAAACATTGTGGGGGCAATTAAGCGGTACAGTGGATAGAATGTGAACTTAACTGAAATGACTGAAAATGAAGATAATAACAGGACCGACTTTCCATTTGATGTGAAAATCAAATTTAATAATAATTGGAAAGCATTTAGCTTAATGTCTGGCACATAGCACCTACAGAGTGGGTATTTAATAAATGCTTGTTCTCTTCCCCTCAAAGATCATTTTAATCTCAAACTTCTGTCACGCTCACCCCATCCTTTTTAAGTCATCTTTCATCTTTTCCATGGATGCCAAAAGACATTTGAATCATGCCATCCTTTCTTGTGCTTAATATTCATCACTTGCTCTTTACTGGCCTAAATTCCAACTCTGCCTGACATTCAAGGCCTCCCACAATCTGACACCATCTACCTTTTGGGCTTTATCTGATGTTTTTATTTTCCCCTGCACTAGCAGGATGCTCCAGTCCTTCTGGACTGATCCCTCCTTCCACCTCCTCCTCCTCTAGTCTCTCTAGCCTCCCTGCCTTTCTAGGTCGTATTCCTTACTAAGAAATTTCACATACAAAAGCAAGGGAGAAAATTAGGGACAATTCTCCCTCCCTTCTCTTCACCTGTAGCCATACTTTCAAGATCAAATCAAATCTATCTCCAAGTTCCGAACTCCATCCACTGTACCACACTGCCTCATTAATGAGCTAAAATATGTAAAGCACTTGGTATGCTTATTATTCCTCCAAGAGGCAGACGTGGGGAGGGAGAGCTCTTCTAGAGCCCTGCCTTCCATTCTCAAGCTGAGTCAGCCAGCCTAGAGGAAGGGGAGGGGAAATTCTGTCTGGGCAATCGAGCTCTATAGTAAAGAGCTTGGGAACAATTGGAAGACATAATCTCTTCTCTGAGTCACTGAATTCTCAGCCCTCTGGTTCTAGAGCTTCCATATTCCCCTCTCTCATTGAGCAGACTCTGCCTTGTGTTAGAACCATTTTATGTCTCTTATTCTCTCCCCAAGGCCATGAACAGGGCCTGGGTCTTAAAATAGTGGAGCTGGGGGAAATTTGCAGTGAGAGTTCAGGGGGCCTTAGAACACAGAATGTTGGAACACAGAATGTTTTTCCTCATCTGTAAAATGAGTGAGTTCCATTAAATTACTTTCTCCATTTCCTTCCAGCTCTAAAGTTATGATCCTATTTTCTGGCTGAATGATCCTAGTTACTTAAGCTCTTGAAGCCCATAGCAACTTTCCAAGACAATCCATTGCAGACAGGTTGCTTTGGTAGGAGTATTTTACCAATCTGGAAGAAAAATTAAAAGTGGATAAGGCTGGAAAGGTAGGTTGGTGCCAGATTTTGGTGGGCATTAAAAGCCAAGAAACGAAATTTGAATTTTGAGCAGCCCACAATAGGGCTGAAAATTTTTCAGCAAAGGAGGCGTCTGGATTTATGGATACAGATACATGCACAAGGGATGGTTTGGAATGAGAAATTGGGAGAGGTTGTGACAATAGGTCAAGGGGGAAATAAGGAGGGCCTGACTGGGGGTGACAAGCAGTGGGAGAGGATAATATATATGGTGAGATCGCCACAAAAATAGGACAAAAAATTGGCAACAGCTTAGATGGGAGAAGATAGGAAGGTGGAATAGGCAAAATAACCTCAGAGTTTCAAACGCTGGGAGGAGGAGTAAAGTTGGGAGAGAGAACATATCTGGGAGGGGGGTGGGGGGAGGGAAGAATCTTGAAATTTTGAACATGTTTGAATTTGAGGTCTTGCTGGTAGGATTACTCAGCAAGTGTACGTGTCCTGCAAGAAACTGGAGATATAGGTCTTGAGCACAGAAGCAAGGTCAAGTAAGGAACCATAGGTAAAACGCCAGGCAAATGTGAGAGGGTTGTTTTTTTTTCCCCTATAACTTCTTACATAAGCTATAAATATTTGTGCAGTGAGTGGTGATGACTGTCTCGCCTCGGGTTATAAAAAGAAGTCTCCTATAGGCTAAAGGATAGACAAAACATATTCCTGACCCCGTGCTTCATATAGAGAGTTTGGAGAAATGTACAGCTGCCTGGAAGTAAAAGAAAAAGCACTGGATTAGATAGAAGTCCAAAGAACTACCTACCATTGCTCGCTCAGCCATCAAAGTATGTGTAAATCTGGGCAAGTCCTTCAATTTTTATAGAATTGGAAAAAAGATTCTCTAAGATGACTCCAAACTCTAACCAAGTTTGACTTGGAAATGTGCATGGGACAGGGAAGTCAGAAATCTAGGATTCAATGCCAAGTGCAACCAGTGATATTGAGATCTAGGATATAATGTAGCATGACAGACTTTGAGACTTGGATTCAAATCCCATCTCTGATGTTCTAGACTACTTCTAGACTTTAAGTCCCTTGACCTCTGGTTCTCAGCTATTATTATTATTAAATCACATTATAATTGGAGTTGTTCAATCATATTATTAGGTTATAGTCATTTTATATTACATTATTTTTATATTTATTCTTTATTTAAGTATATTTATTTTATATAAATATTTATGTAAAATTTGTAATATGTTATATTATATTTGTAATTACATATGTAATAAAAATATGTAATATTTATGTAAAAAAATTATTTTTTTACATATGTTCTACATGGTCTTTCTTTGAGCCTCAAAATAACACCAGTAGCTTTAATAATAGGAGGTAGTATTATTATCCCCATTTTACAGACAAGGAAACTGAAGTGGCAATAAGACTGACAGCAATATTCAAACTTGGGTCTACCTGACTCCAGACTCATTGCCTCCAAATCAAGGTCACCTAGTGCTATTTGGTTGGCTAACCTGAGATTAGACAATAACTTCTGAACTGGTTTTTTGTTTGTTTGTTTTCTATGATCCCGTATCTCTTCAAGTTAGCATGAGTGACAAAGCCAAATTCTAGGTAAACTCTATCTGTGGCTTTCATCTGATCCACCCATCCAGTAATCCTACCAGAAAAGGAAATGAGGTTGGTCTGGTATGACCGGTTCTTAGAGGTCACCACTTCCCTTTCTAACTGCTCACAAACTTCAGTGAATTGTTGGATCTGGCCAAGAATCAAAATTAAGTTCATCAAACTCATAGCGTGAAGAATACAATCTCTTCTCATTTTGTAAAACTCTTAACTTAATTTCTCCATGCCTCAGTTTCCTCATCTGTAAAAAGAGAGGGCTGACTTATATGATTTCTGAGTTCCCTTTCAGCTCTAGATCTATGAATGGACAATTCTGCTTCGACACTTATAAATGGTGTGACCTTGGGGGAAAATCCCTTTATCTCTCAGATCAATTTCTTTTTCTGAAAATTAAGGAGTCAAATGGCTTCAGAGATATCTCTCTGGGCTCTCAATCTATGATCTTTTAATCCTTCCATTTCTGTTATCCTTGCTTCCACCTTATACTACTTCCTTTCAACAATCTATCTTTTTACACAGTTCCCCCTTTTATTCCTCATTGGAACAAAGAGTTAGTGTTCTATTTTCATTCATTTTGGTTTGTCTTTAGGCTGAACTTTCTGAAATCAGCTCAGACCAAATATAAGGTTTGTATGTTTCAAAACAGCTCTCCCCTCTTTATCTCTCAAAAATTTGAAGGTAACGTGTCATTTCCTCCCAAGATTCCCATTCCTCCTCTGGTCCACAGTACCTCCTCCTCCCTAGTCACAAACAGGTCCAGCTCCCTTGTTAACTTCTCCATCTTTTGAAGAACAGAATGATCCATAAGACCAGTCAGGAATTGTGTGGCTATTTCATTTCTTTCGAACACAGAGAAATCTAGCAGATACTCAAACAATAGAAGTTTCCCCTTGCCTCCTTGTCAGGTTTGGTACCTAACTTTCTAATGCAGCATCCATTTCTTCCTTCTGTTTTAGTGTCCCAAGCTAAGCTTAGAATCAGGAGGAATAATGAAGATCTAGGACTCAAATCCAATATACTTTCAGGGCTAATTCTCCACTAGGGGAAGCTTCAGTTTAACTATTCTACCCCCAGGTGAATATGCTGTGTTCTGTGACTACTAAAATCACTTCAGCGTCAGAGACTATTATTCTTCCTCACCCAATTATTCTCCCCTGTGCGTTCCACCTTTAATTTATGGACGGTCTCAGATGTAGTTTTGCTCTGGGTCGGTGTTTTGATTTATGCAAGGGAATGCAAGGGCAAATATTCTCTCCACAAATCTAAATCTATAATATGGCTATGTTATACTCTCAGAGATTTTATGTTGTGACATCCTTGAAGCCTCATAAAGTGGGGTGTTCTTATAATCCCCATTTTACATATGAGGGAGCTTAGGTTAAAAGAGGCCACACAGCTAATAAGTGTCTGAGGTGAGATTGGAACCTGGGTCATAACTCCAAATCCCACTCTGTGTTACCCAGCTGTTTTTAATGTGCATGTCCTTCATAGCCAATTTTATTATATGGGTTAACAACGTACTTTTGTCCTAACCGTGTAACACATTAGGAAACATTTATTCACTGATTGGGCCAAAAGGCCACAACTCAGACTTTGATAGGGACTAAGGTATGTGTGTGTGTGTGTGTGTGTGTGTGTGTGTGTGTGTATTCATGACACACACACACATTCACCCCACAAAGATGGGCATACATCAATATTTCCAGGTGCAATTAAAGAAGGAAAAAAACAGACTGGCAAGCTGAAAAAATAGACATAACAAAACTCATTGCTGTTTTTATCAAATGTGCTCCATTTACGTGAGGCATTTCCTTTCCTAGCCATATTCTAGCCATGAGTCACACATCCCACTAAGCTTCAGTGATACCTATCAAGGTGATTTTCCTTCACTGTGTTTTGCTCTCCAGTTTACCTAATTTCTAATTCTCCGTGTCCCTTCTCAGATATTGTCTCTAAGGAATTATGCCTTCCGGTAGATAACTAATATCGTGGCCAAGGATATTCTTCTCATGTGATACCCAAAGGGTCAGAAGAACAACAGTGGTTGAGAACTTGGGAGGATTTTTTAGAGATCATGTACTCTAGATCGTTCATTCTTCAAAAAGAGGAAGCTGAGATCCAGAGAAGGGAGGGGAATTGTCCAAGAGAATAAGGAGCAGAGCTATGGTTACAACTCACATCTTCCACCTCTGGATCCAGGATTTTTTCCATGGTAGCATGGTGCCCACCTACTGCTCTATGCTTTGGGAGATCTCTACGGGCAGTTTTCAAAGCCTTCTTGATCACAGCTCCCGGTAAAATTTGCATATGTACACTTACGCAGATTTTTAGATTATCCCAAAAGTCTTTGTGCGTTTTAAATTATTAAGGCTTAGCCATTTTAATGATAGTTTAATAACAGCTTAAAAGTTATTAAAGCTTATTACTTTTCTAAGACTTTTGGGACCCACATACATACATATATGCACAAATAATTGATCATTTCTATATCTTAAGCTGCAGTCCATAAATGCAAATCTTACTCTTGGCCACAATCCTCTTAACCAGCTATTAGCTTCCCAAATCTGCCTTTCTCTTCTGAAGTTCCAGCCTTTTATTCAGTAATATTGAAAAAAGTCTGCACCTTACGGCTTTATTTCTTATCCTAAACGATATAACCCCTCGCAATGCTTTCTAGGTTCCTACTCATGGTGTCATTTTTCCATTCCATGAATCACCAAGAGCAAACAGAGGTCATCAGTTTAACTAGTCTTGGGTGACTGTTGGTCACACCTCAGGAAGATATATAACTGCCTATTGTTGTGCTAGGTCAACAAATGGTAGCATCACCCACTCTTCACCAGACAGTTTAAGTTGCCTCTTTTTCCTTGTAATTCTTACTTAACAGTTACTTATAAATGGTCTCCACCTTGATGACCCCACCAAATAACATATACATTTCAAAATCAACAAAAGTCGTAAACTCATGATCTCTCTCCATTTTCCATTTCTGTGAATGGTAACATTAATTTTCTTTTCTTTTCTTTTTTTATTTTATGTTTTATTAGAGCTTTTTATATACAAAACATATGCATTGGGTAATTTTTCAACATTAATTTTCTAAGCACCCAAGTGCAAAACCTGGGAGTCATCCTCAACTCTTCACACTTCTCACCTCTTTGCCAAATCTAGTCAATTGCTAAGATTAACTTCTCTTCTTAAATCTGTCCACTTCTCTCTCCTAATTTAACAGATCTTTATCTCTTGTCTTTTGGACTACTGCAACTGTCTCCTAATTAGTCTCCCTTCCTCCAGCCTGCCTTCTCCAATCTGTGCCCCACTCTACTACAAAAATGACTTTCAGAGAGAACCCCATTTCTCCACCCACCATTTTGCATGGGAGTCTAGGGACACTACTGGAGACATAGCAGTCTCAGCCAAGAGCTCACAGGTCTGACAGACTCTTCTTTTAAATGAGACTCTTCTTTTAAATGACCCAGCACTGCTACTGTCAGCAGGGAGGAAGGTGATAAAAATGACCACTCAAGATTGACCCCAGAAATGAATAAATGAATGAAAAGTATTTATTAACAACTACTGTGGGCAAAGTTTTGAATTTTGCCTAAATGTTCCTGAGAGTTTTCATTTGGGGATTTCTTTTTTAAAAGTGACCAGTTCTGGGCTTATACAAACCCAAAGAGATACTAAAGAAGGGAAAGGGACCTGTATGTGTCAAAATGTTTGTGGCACCCTGTTTGTGGTGGCTAGAAGCTGAAAAATGAATGGATGCCCATCCATTGGAGAATGTTTAAGTAAATTGTGGTATATGAATGTTATGGAATATTATTGGTCTGTAAGGAATGACCAGCAGGATGAATACAGAGAGGACTGGCGAGACTTACATGAACTGATGTTAAGTGAAATGAGCAGAACCAGGAGATCATTATATACTCAACAATGATCCTGTTTGAGGATGTATTCTGATGGAAGTGGATCTCTTCGATAAAGAGAGCTAATTCAATTTCAATTGATCAAAGATGGGCAGAAGCTGCTACACCCAAAGAAAGAACACTGGGAGATGAATATAAACTGCTTGCATTTTTGTTTTTTTTCCCGGATTATTTATACCTTCTGAATCCAATTCTCCCTGTGCAACAAGAAAACTGTTCGGTTCTGCACACATATATTGTATCTAGGATATACTGTAACCTATTCAACATATAAAGGACTGCTTGCCATCTGGGGGAGGGGATGGAGGGAGGGAGGGGAAAAATCGGAATAGAAGCGAATGCAAGGGATAATGCTGTAAAAAATTGCCCTGGCATGAGTTCTATCAATAAAAAGTTATTTTTTAAAAAGTGACCAGTTCTTTTACTTTGTTTTCTGGTTCCAAGAACTGTAAGAGGCGATTTCCTTGCATAATTTCTTAAAATATGATTTCTAAGTACCTTTTTTTTTTATCATGAGTTTCAGGCAATTCAGTGACTTTTTTTAAATAATAGATTTTTATTTTTCCAAATACATGCAAGGATAATTTTCAAGATTCACCTTTGTAAAACCTTGTATTCCAAACCTTTCTCCCTCCCTCCCCTAGATAGCAAGCCATCCAATATAGGTAAACTTATGAAATTCCTCTAAACATATTTCTATATTCATCATGCTGCATGAGAAAAAAACAGATCAAAAATGGAAAAAAAACATGAGAGAAAAAAATAAGCAAACAACAACAAAAAGAGGGGTGAAAATACTCTGCTTTAATACACATTCATTCTCCATAGTTCTTTCTCTGACTGCAGATGGATCTTTCCATCAGAAGTCTATTGGAATTGCCTTGAATCATCTCATTGATGAAAAGAGTCCATCACAATTGATTATCACATAAATTCTTCCATCTCAACTATTAATACAAATCTTGATTTTTCTTAGCCTTTCCTAATGCTTGATTGGTTTTTTTGTTTCTTTTAAAGTCCTCTTTCTTTCCGGGATTACAAGCCCAGGAACATTTCATTCTTTCTGATAATCATAGAAGGTTCTTCCTGTCCCTGGATTATCTGATGATCTTGAGAAGGAAAGACATGGGACATGGAGGTCACCTAACTGGAGAGGTCAATGAATTAGACAGTAATTAAGAAGGGAGGTATGACTGGAGCCTCCAAAGCCCACCATCAATGGGGATCCCAACACTTCTGATTGGCTGAGAGCAAGCCAGGGATTGCTGTGCAGACAAAAAAAAAAAAAAAAAAGTCATCTCATCTGGAACTCTGGAACAATCTTATGATCCAGAGTTGAATAATGGGATTGCTCTAACAGGGAGGGATGGCATTCTCCTACGGGCAGGAGTCAAACAGGAAAGGAACAGAATGACATAATGGCTTAAGAAACAGACCAAGTCTGGAGACAGATTATTTCTTCATCTATCACATGAAGTTGCTAACAAAAGTTTCTTGTTTGTTTTTTTGTAAACCTCAAAGGGCTACTGAAATGTGAGCCATTCTAACAAGCAGAGATCGTGGTAGGGGAAATGCTAAACAGGATGGCTTAGAAAGTGCTCAGGCTATCCAACGTGCACTAGGAAAAATGTCAACCCTTGGTGGGAAAGTGCTGTTTTCATGTTTGTCTTCGGGTCACCAGCACCCACACAAGTGACTGGCTCGGGTTGTGGTTTATTTAATGCGGGTTGGATTGGACTGGATTGTGTAGAATTCTCTTGATTCAATAAGCCTTACTTCTGTGCTTTCCTTTGTTCTCTTTTGCCTTGTAAATAAGTGTCTTGGGACAGGTATATTGGTGGCCCCAGGATGTGCAGTGGGGGCAAAAGAAGGAGAGGAGAAGGGAGTTAGACTATACAGAGATGATGGCAGTACGATGATGGTGGGATGGCAGCAGAATGACAACAAGGTGGATGGTAATTGGATGGAAGTAAGATGGCAACACAACAATGACAAGGTTGATAGGAGATGGTAGCTGGATTGAAGTGGGATGGCAATGGAATGGCAGCAGATGCATCAGGATGACAGAGAGAAGGATATTTGGGTCTAAGACCACATTACAAGGGAGCAGAATACTGAGTTGGTTCAAGGGCAGGGGACCCAAAGCAGTGCTTTCAGGCTGAAGCTCATCATGAAATGAAGGAAGACTTGGCTCAGGGATAATGGTTTCCCAAGTCATTTCTCTAGGGAAAAAAATACACCCTCTTCTCTCCAGGTGCTCCCATCCTGTCCATCTTCCATCCTCTGCCCAAGTAATCTTCCCAGTGCATCACTATAATTTATCATTCCTGTGCCCACAAGTTTAAAAAAAATCTGAATATATACACCTATATAGAATATTACATACATATTCACATATACACACATATAATAGAATATTACATATATACATGTAAATATATTTTAAATCTATAAGTCAGATCTGATTAGTTCAAATAACAACCCTCTCAAATGACTGCATATATTTGAATTTGCACTCTTCAAGGTTATAACTAAGCAAACTATGGTAATTGGTTCCAGCCCAGTGGAAATATGCAGCATGAATTCAAATAATGAAGCTACTTCAGGAGGATTCACTCATCATATTCATCAGGAACTAGCTGTATGTATGTTTATAAATTACATCCATGTCATATAAAGTATACATTATAAAAACACACACAAAATAAGTTCAATGGAATAAAAGCATCATTAAACAATATTTGAAAGTATTTTGAATTAAATTAAATTAAAGTATATTTAAGTAACAGTACAAAAAGCCTTTTTCCTCTCAGGAAAGAGTAATATGTTAATAATATTGTTAGTGAGAAAAATAGGACTGAATGTGTTTGCTTATTTTTGAAAAGCTTGATTTAATTCTTTGTGAGATAGCAATTAGAAGGCCCAGTTGGCCCAGTTATGAGTTCAGTTTGGATTGTTTGTTGCTAGTTCTTTTTTTGTTTTGTTTTGTTTTTTGTTTGTTAGTTTTACTGACTGTCGTGGCTAAAAACTGCCAAAGCTACTGAGATCCAAATAAAAGGAGCGCATCATTGACTATGCTTATTAAATCATGATTATCATTTTCCAATCCAATCCACCAATTATGCAAAGGTTTTGGTTGAAATCCAGCTATTAAATTTCCATCTCCTCTAACACATATGTGGGGAAGAGGGAGGTCTGGGGAAAGATGGCCTCTGGAAGTCGGGCCCTGGGTCTGGAGAGCATTTTTCTAGGGAGAAAAAAAAGGGTGCTAGTGCAGTGGGGATGGCAAGATGCCCTGATTTCCTTCTTTATTGCTTCCCTGCTCTCTGATGGATTGAGGCTGAGGTACAGATCTGAGAGTTCTGCACCTGAATGCCAAGCCCACTGGTAGCAATGGTTTCTCACCTCATGCTGCCTGCTGCAGGCTCTGGGGTTTTGCTCACATCAGCCCTTTCCCATCTGGTATAGCCTTTCTTGTTCTCCAGGTGGACCAGGAGGGGAAGAGCAACAGTATTGGTCTCAACCTGGGGACAAATGATCTGGGCTGCTGCTGCTATAACAGGGACTTGGGAAGGAGGACAGGAGCATGGAGGGCCAGAAGGCATGGTAACTCCTGCCCGCCTCCTCACCTGCTGCCCGCTTGTCCATCTGCCGCAGTTAACAATCCAGGCAGAGCAGGCCCCGTGCCCAAGCAGGAGGAGATCTGAGGAAGGTAGCAGCTGCAAGAGCTGAGCAGCTGTGCCGCTTCCCTCAGCCCTAATACTTTCTTGGACATAAAGGCACAAGTAGATTGGATCACCTTGCACACTCTCTGGGTTGCACCCACCACATTTTGGAGACACAACCTAGACAATGAAGCATCCATGCCCAAATGCAGGATCCCAGGCCCTCCATAGGGTGAATCCAACCCAGAGATGCTGGTAAATGTTTAACAACCAGCTTTCAAGGGAAGGGGGGTGGGAAGGGTATGATAAACCCTTAATTTTAATGGGCATTATTGACATTTTCTTCATCACTTTCTTAAATCTAGATAATAACCAAAATCATAAGCCAATCCTTAATTTGCAGCATTTGCTGATTTCCAAGATGTCGGTGCTAACTCTGGTCATGGCTCCACACCCTTGGTCCAATCCAACCATCCAGCTTTCTATAGCCTTATTCCCCTTCACACGCTTTTTGCTGCAGCAAGATTGTAAACTCCTTGGAATCAGAACTGGAAGTCATTTTTGTCTTTGGAGCCTGGCCCTTCGCACGATCCCTGGCAGATGGGCTCTAAATTAGGACTTATTGCACAGCCTACCCTCGTACCCTACTGTCATCCTATTCCAAGCCTCTGTTCAGAGAGCGCTCCATCCCTGGAGCTTAAATCCTCAATCTTCAACTCTTCAAGTCCTTTTCTTCCTCTAACTGCCAACTCAGCTGCCTTCCCTGATACCATCTGCAGCTGAAACCGACAGCCGAATGAGTTTTCTCCCCTTTCGATTTTCCTACAGCATTTTGTTTTATTTTGCTTTAATTTAATTTTCTCTAGCTCTCCCGTTCCTTGTCATGGGAGAAAAGAAAGAAAATGACTTCTTCTAATGAATATACCTGAGAAAACAAAATAAATTATGATGGAAATCAAGTCCAAAAATACATTTGTCTCATTGGACACGTCGGGTCCATCTGCTCTCCATCAGGAAGTGCTTTGTCACCAGGCTTGATGTTTGCATTGATGAGAGCGAGATTGTTTTCTGGTCCCGTTCCTATCCTTCTTCATCGGTTCATATAAGTCTTCTTATATTGCTCTCAAGTTCCCGTCCCCATTAGAATTTGCAGCAGACTTCCTGCTTTACCTTGCACACCTTTCTCATCCTCCTAGGGCAACCATCACTGGCTGAGTTTATTAAATCATGATACTCATTTCTCAGTCTCATCCACCAATTATGACAATTACCCTGAGGACAAAGACTGGGCATTATCTTGGAATATCCAAGTCCAAGATCTGACGCATAGGAAGAGCTCAATAAACACGCGTCAAGTATGAGTTCCAGACAGTTTCATTTTTGTCTTCCGGTCTCCAGCTCCTAGAAAGAGGATCAGTCCGCCTGCATTTTTTATTTCCTTCTTAGATTCATTTTACCTTATTTCTAAGTCCTATTTTTCTTGTGCAGCAAAATAACTGTATGGATATATATACATATATTGTATTTAACATATACTTTAACATATTTAACATGTATTGGGCAACCTGCCATCTCAGGGGAGAGAATGGAGGGAAGGAGAGGAAAAGTTGGAACAAAAGGTTTTGCAACTGTCAATGCTGAAAAATTACCATGCATATGTCTTATAAATAAAAAACTAGGATTAATTAATTAATTAATTGAAAAGAAAGAGGGACAGTGAGAGCCAAAATGGTTTTAAAGACCTGGCTTCAAATCCTACCTTTGACACATACTGACTCTGTGACTCCAGGCAAGCCCTCTAACCTTGAGGCAATCATCTAAGACTATATAATTCAGAGAAGATGCCCACCTGCTTTGTGAAGGGATTTTCCTCACCTGAGAGTTTTCCTCATCAGTAAAAGCACAGATCCAATCCTTGTTCCCTAACTTATGCTGACAACCTGGCATACAGTTGGCATTTAATAAAGGGGTAGCTAGGTGGCACAGTGGATAGAGCACCAGCCCTGAAGTCAGGAGGACCTGAGTTCAAATTTGATCTCAGACACTTAACACTTCCTAGCTGTATGATCCCAGGCAAGTCACTTAACCCCAATTACCTCGCAAAAATAATAATAATAATAATAAAGGTTGATTGAGTTGAATTAAAGTTAAAGTCCTCTATAGAATCTATGGTGAACAGTGAATTGTTTGAAATCAGATTAATGTGGATCATTAAGCTCTGGACCTGGTCTCCCCTAGCTCTGTTCAGGAGACCTCACACGTCATGCTCATTACCCACCTTATACTTCTTTCTTTTACCTAGTGCTATTTTTCCTCCACCCCCTTAGAGGAAATCAACCAGCTGACACTAAGGAGATCACTGAAAATCATTTTTGATCTAAGCAGAAGGAGTAATTTCAAGTCAGTCCTTACCCCCACTCTGTGCCTCTATTTCCTTATCTGTTTAAAAAAAAAAAAAAAAAAGGAGGGGTAGACCTTTAAATCATAAGTTTGGAGTAAAAATGGTCCTTAGAGGAAGAAGGGTCCTTTGACAGAAACAAAGGTCCACAGAGGGGAAGGGACTTAACCAATATTTGGTAGTGAATTAGTAGCAGAATTGAAATTAGAACCCAAGGCTTTGGATTTCCAGACTTTTTTTTTTTTTTTTTTTTTTTTTGGCTATATATCCTCTTTAAGGAAAGAAGGAAAGAGTTAAGAGTTACAAAGACTTTACTTCCCCATTCCCACCTCTCTACCGGTTCCTCCCTGCCACTACTAGCACACTGCACATAATAGATGCTTAACAAATGCTTGGAGACACACCTGGAGAGGGGAGAACTGGTTCTGGTTTGGCTCTGGATTCCTTGTGTGCCTTAAACAACTTGGATTTTTCCCCATGTCTAGTTGCCAAGAACACTTCGACTTTGGGATCTAAGAGGAGAAACTTCTACGGATCTTTAGCCTCTCCAGGAGGGAGGGATTCCCAGGCACCCAACCTGGTCCTGCTGTGCCCTCTCCTGGCTATGGGGAAAGAAGGTGCTCATAACTGATTCAATCTCTCTCAGGCAAAATACCGGCTTCATAACACAGAAGTTGACCACCTGCTTAGTAGGTCTTTCTGTGGGCCTCAATGAGGTCGCCTGTAAATGTAGGAATAATTTTTAAGCTCTCTCCTACCTCTGATGTGGCCTAGTCTGTCCCTCCCAGCTCTGACATTCCCTGTTCTAAGCTCCCTCCCAGCTCTGACATCTCCCGTTCTAAACTCCCTCCCAGATCTGTTCTAAGCCCCCTCCCAATCCTGACATCTGTGTTCTAAGGCTCTTCCCAGCTCTGAAATCCCTTGTTCTGAGCCTCCTCCCAGTTTTGACATCCCCTGTTCTAAGCTCCCTTCCAGTCCTGACATCCCCTGTTCTAAGCTTTCTCCCAGCTCTGACATTCCTTGTTCTAAGCTTACTTCTATGTCAGGATCCTGTGAACCTAGGATTCCATGGGAGAATCTGTGCTTGGCAATCTGAGTAATGAAAAGGAAGGAAGTAGATTCAGCTTTCCACATCTCTCTAAAGCATTCAGTGGGAAGGAAACTAGATTAAAAGGCAGAGGACCTGGGTGAGTAGCCTTACCTTCTGTTACTCTGGTTCAGTTTGGGATGATGGGAGCATCCTAAGCCTGTGGTTTCATTTGCCAGCAATGGAGAGAGGAGTCTATTTTGCCATTTCTGTCTTTACATAGCTGCCTGGGACACCAGAGGCAAGTGACTTGCCCAGGCTCACTCAGCAAGAATATTATCAGTCCAAGATAAGCCCAAGCCTTTCAGTCTCCAAAGCCAGCTGTCTGACCGCTATAATGAGCTGTTTCTCCCTCCTGTAGCCAGAATGGATGGTTCTCATTCTAATTACTCTCATCCCTATTGTCCTATGAGAAAAACCTTCCAAATAAGAAGAATAACTCCTTAATGTTACACCTGAGGGCTCGCAAACACTTTTCCTCCCCCAAAGCCAACAAAGTGAGTCCTATAGATAACATCATCTCCATTTCACAGAAGGAAAACTGAGATACTGAGATTAAATGAGTTGTCCATGATCAGAAGTATCTGAGGTAGAATAATAACGCAAGTCTCTCCATTCTAGGTCCGATGCTGGAATAACAATCGTAATTTTTAAAATAATAATAACTAGCATTTCTATAGTGCCTTAAGGTTATAAAGACTTTAGATATGTTCATTCATTACCTCATCACATCAACTCTATCAGAGACACAGAAACACACACACAGAGAAAAGGAGACCAAGACAGGGAAAGAGACAGAGAAAAGGAGAGAGAAAGAGATTCAGAGACAAAGACAGTGACAGATAGAGACAGAGAGAAGAGGAGAGACACAGAGAAAGAAAGAGAGACGAGAGAGTGACAGAGAAATGTTATTATCATCCCAATTTTTGAGACCAGAAGAAATTACATGATTTCCTCAAGATCACATAGGTGGGAAAGTATCCAGGAAGAATTTGAATTCAGCCCTTCCTAACTTAGTCCATTTCCCTCTCCCCCATCACATGTAACTATATAACTGAAGATGTCAAACTAACTAGATAGATAGATGGATGAATAGATAGTTGGGTAATGGAATAGATTAGATAGATAGATAGATAGATAGATAGATAGATAGATAGATAGATAGATAGATAGAGGAACAGATAGATTGATAGACAAATAGTGGAATGGGTAGGCTGATGAATAGACAGATGAGTGAGTGGATAGATAATTGATAGATAGATAGATAGATAGATGGATAGGTAGGTGGTAGGTAGATAGATAGATAAGTAGAGGAACAGATAGACTGGTAGACAAATAGTGGAATGGGTAGGCTGATGAATAGATAGATGAGTGAGTGGATAGATGATAGATAGATTGGTTGGGGGAGTGATTTGTGGCTATTATTGAAGAATCTTCAATGTCCTTGTCACTTGTATGTTGTAGGCTAAGTCACTTTAATTTCTGGAGATCCAGTGCCTCATCCATTGGATGTAGGAGTGGGGTGGAACAGGAAACTCAAGACATTACAGGAATTAGAGGAGTGAATTAGCATCCTTTATTTTATAATAGAGCAAAATTAAAGTTTAGAGAGAGAACGATTTGCCCAGAGACATACAGCAAATTACTGACAAAGACGATATTAGCAACCAAGACTTAGAACCCCAGATTCAAGGTTCCTTCCCTCATATGACAGTTTCCTCTCAGAGCTAACAGACTCTGGGAATTTGTGTCTCTTCTCTCCATGAAGCAATCGGGGTCATTCCACTGGGGCTCTGCTTAGGTCATGCTAACAGAGAACTTTTCTGGCTTTCCTCCCTCCCTTCTCTGAACTCTCATGGGCATGTAGTCTACATCACACATTTCATCTCATTCTTCACTTACTAAAAAAAAACATAAAATTCAAGGTTTTCAATTTGGCATTTAAAGTTCTCTCAAAATTGGATCCAATCTTTCCAGATGGGAAATGTTAAATCAAGGTTCTGTGGCGGGAAAAAACTTCTTAGCACTAGGAACTGACCACACATGGAATGAGTTGCCTTGGGAGCTAATGACTTCCCCATCAGAGGTAGGATGACCACTTGTCCAACATATTAATATGAGTATTTCTTTTCAGATATGGGTCAGACTAGATCAGGAGTTCTTAATCTGGGGTCTGTGAACTTGTGTCTAAAATTTTCCATAACTATTTCAGGATAACTGATTTCCTTGTTAATCCTATGTATTTTATTTGATGCATTTAGACCATGAAAAGGGGTCCAGAGACTTCATCAGATGCCAAAGGGATTAAAAATACTTATATTAAAATTATTTGTTTATATTTATTATATATTATATTTAATATTTATATTAAAAATATTTGACCTAACACTCTTTGATCCAGCAATATCACCACTGCATCTGTATCCTAAAGAGATCATAAAAAGGGGGAAAGGGGAAAAGGACCCATATGTACAAAAATGTTTATAGCAGCTATCTTTTTTGATACCAAAGAAATAGAAATCGAAGAAATGATCATCAATCAGTGAATGGCTGGGCAAGTTGTTGTATATGAATGTAATGGAATACTATTATGCTATAAGAAATGATGAGCAGGGTGATTTTATAAAATCCTGGAAAGACTTATATGAACTGAGGCTAAATGAAGTGAGCAGAACCAAGAGAACATTGTACATAGAAACAGCAACACTGTGGATGGTCTACTATGATGGATTTAGCTCTTCTCAACAATAAAATGACCCAAGACAATTCCAATAGACTTGGGATAGAAAATGTCATCAATTCAAAAAGAAACCAATCAAGAAATAAGAGACTACAGGTTAGGAAGAGTCTTCAAAAGAATTGAAGCTCTAAATGAACATAGGAAAAAATGTTCTGAATCACTTTTAGAGAAAATGCATCTAGAAGCATACTATTTTCACTTTTTTGGGTTTTCTTTTTTTCTTTCTCATGGTTTTCCCCTTTTGTTCTGAGTTTTCTTTCACACATGACTAATGTGGAAATGTGTTTAACATGATTGTATATGTAAAACCTATATCGAATTGCTGTCTTGGGGCAGCAGAAGGGAAGGGAAAAAGGGAAAAAATTGGATCTCAAAAGTCTTAATGATTTTTGCAATTTTGATGAATGTTGAAAATTATCTTTATGGGAGGGGATGGGGGGAAGGAGAGGAAAAATTGGAACAAAAGGTTTAGAATTGTCAATGCTGTAAAATTACCCATGCATATAACTTGTAAATAAAAAGCTATAATTTTTAAAAAATGAGATAAGGAACAAAAATCATTAACCTAAAAAAAAAGAAGAAGAAGAAAATTATCTTTACATGTAATTGGAAAAAATGAAATACTATTAAGTAAAAAAAAATTTTTTTTTAAGAATATCTGTTCAGAAAGGCCTGAAGAGATTTACATGAACTGATGCTAAATGAAGTGAATAGAACCAAGAGAACATTGTACATAGTAACAAGATTATATGATGATCAATTCTCATGGACGAGGCTCTTGTCAACAAGATGATTCAGGCCAATTCCAATAGATTTGGGATGGAGAGAGCCATCAGCATCCAGAGAAAAAACTATGGGGACTAAATGTGGATCAGAACATAGTTTTTTTTTTTTTCCTTTCTCAAGAAAGGGAAAAAAAATTCCCCTTTTGATCTGATTTTTCTTGTGCAGCATGATAAATATGGAAATATGTTTAGAAGAATTGCACGTGTTTAACCTATATTGGATTACTTGCTATTTAGAGGAGAAGGGAAGTGGGGAGGAAGGGAGAAAAATTTGGAACAAAGGTTTTGCAA
The DNA here is from genome assembly GCF_016432865.1 of Antechinus flavipes. NCBI lineage: Eukaryota > Metazoa > Chordata > Mammalia > Dasyuromorphia > Dasyuridae > Antechinus > Antechinus flavipes. Next base: position 285,613,251 of record NC_067402.1, read on the forward strand.
GGGTGAATGTTGAAAACTATCTTTGCATGTATTTTGAAAATAAAAAGCTATTATTAAAAAAAAAAAAAGAATATCTGGCCTAGATAGCCACTGAAGTCCTATCCTGTTCTGAAGTTGTGTGAAGAATTCTGAGTGTCATTGATGAGACAGACCCATGCTTCAAGTAAGGAAAGGAGGCAAGAAAATAAAATTTTATTAATTGAAAAAAATTAATTTAAGAAAAGACTATAGGGCTAAAGAAACTGAAGCCCAGAGAGTGACTTACAGTGAAATCTAGGAGTAAATTTGCAAAAGAGCCTTGAATGTGAGACTGAAAGGTTAAAACTTTATGCTGTTGCCAATGGGGAACTATCACAAGTTTTTAAAGAAGGAAGTGGCTTGAACCAAGCTCTGCTTTAGAAAGATTGATTAGTTCATGTGAACAAGACAGCCAGGACATCAATGGGGATGGAAGCTGGCAGGCAGCTGGTACCATCTGCACTATCAGGGTAACAAGGGCCTTCCTGTCAAGTTTTAGCTTTGTTTGGGGACCCTCACCTTTCTCTCTCCCCATTTCATGTGACATCCTGAAAAAAAAAAAAAAAAGAAGAAGAAAAAACAAAAACCCAAACTGATGGGAAATCACGGACATTGTGGGGATGCTGGCAACCAATGGGAACTCAGGTTACATGGAGGTAATAGAACCTTTATCATCACAGGATCTACACCTCAAAGACATATGACACTGCACCTTTACTTTACAAAGGAGGAAACCCCAGAGAAACTAGTGAGGAGATCTACAGATAGTAACTACCAAAGTCACATCCTGGATTTTCCCTGGACGTTATTGGGGAAGCACAATGAGAAGAGTTATGCTGTCTCAGGGTAAAAGGGGAAGTAACATGATATAAATTGAAACAATACTAGTTTTTCAGTCAGAAGACTTGGATTCAAATCCTATCTCTGGCACTTACTACTTTTGTGACCCTTAATCTCTCTGTGCCTCTTTATCTGTTAAATTGAAGGGTTGAATTGGTTGACATCTAAAATAATCTCTGGCTCTAATTTAAGGATCTCTGTATTAATTCAGAGGTGATCTATTCTAATCCAAGCCTAAACAAGAGTCCTTTACCCAGCATCCTTGAAAAATGATCATTACTTGAAAACCGCTAGTAATAGGGAACTTTTTCCCTCTTGAAGTAGACTATTCCCATCCCTGATAAATCAAGTCTTTAGGAAGTTTCACAGATTCTCAGAGCTGACAAGGAACTCAATCTGTACCTGAATAAGAGTTTCTTCCTTGCCATCCCCATGAAAATATCAAGGATAGAAATGACGAGTCAACCTATATCAAAATAATTCCACCGATATTCTGCATGGTAGCAAAGAATGGGAAATAAAATGGAAGCCCATCATTTGGGAAATGGTTGAAAACTATGGATGGTATATGAATGCCAGTTGATATTATTGCAGCTAGAAATAGTAAATACAAGGAATTCAGAGAAACTGGAGCAGATGGTTGTTCACTCGTTTCAGTTATATCTAACTCTTTGTGACCTCATTTGGGATTTTCTTGGCAGAGATAATGTAATAGTTTTCCATTTTCTTCTTCGGCTCATTTTACACATGAGGAAATTGAGGCAAACAGGGTTAAATGACTTGTCACACAGCTAGTAAATATCTGAAGTCAGATTTGAACTTAGGAAGCCTCATTTTCCAATTTAAAGTGTTCGAGTGCTGGAGAGCCCATTTGCTCCAGGGGCAGGATGGTCCACCTTGGACAGCTCTATTGCTGTTCAAGTTTTTCCTCAGTGGGAGCTGATAGTTCTACTTTGCAACTGGCATCTGGGACTTCCAGACTCAGAGTTTTCCTTGAAGGAATTCACAGACTAAGCAGAGACAAAAGATTTCTAGCCATGACCAAGAACAGCACCAGACAATAGAGAATTCTACCCATGACCGCATGCCCCAGGAAACTCCCAAAATGAGACATAAAGCAACCAATCAAGAAATAAGTGACTCCAGGTTAGGAATAGTCTTCAAAAGAATTGAAACCCTAAGTGAACACAGGAAAAAATGTTCTGAATCACTATTAGTAAGACATGCAAATTAAAACAACCATGAAGTTTCTTATTACTCCACACGAACTAGCAAGGATATTCAAATATACAAGGGGCAGCTAGGTGGTGTAGTGGATAGAGCACCAGCCCTGAAATCAGGAGGACCTTAGTTCAAATCTGGTCTCAGACACTTAACACTCCCTAGCTGTGTGAGCTTGGGCAAGTCACTTAACCCCAATTACTTCAGAAAAAAAAAAAAAAAGATATTCAAACATAAGATGAAACTTGTCGATCTTGAAGGGGTATGGGAAGACAGGCGTGCTGATACATTGTTGGTGGAGCGGCAAAGTGGTCTAATCACTGTGGATATCAATTTGGAATAAAGGAAATAAAGCGATTAAATTGTCCCTACTTTTTAATCTGGAGGTCTGTATAGGCATATGATATTCTAAGGATATCAAGGCAGAAATGAAAAGCAAATCTATATCAAAATAAGCACAGCAACATTCTGTATCATAACAAAGAATGGAAACAAAACGGGAGCCCATCCATTAGGGGATGACTGAAAACCATGAGTCGCATGTGAATGTCATTTCTTATTATTATAATTAGAAACAACAAATACAAGAAATTCCTACAAAAATGAGAAGATTGTTGTTGTTCAGTCGTGTCCCTCTTTGTGACCCCAATTAGAATTTTCTTCACAGACATAATGAAGTGATTTGACATTTCTTTCTCCAGTTTATTTAACAGATGAAGAAACTAGGGTGAACAAGGTTAAATAATTTGTCCAGGGTCACGCAATTATTAAATGTCCAAGGTCAGACTTGAACTCAAGAAGACTCACTTTCCTAATTCCAGATTCAGCTCTCTAGCCATTGTGCTACCTAGCTGCCTTGTCAGAAGAATAATTTGAACTAATGAAAGAGCAAAACCTTTATGTGCTAAGAAGGGCCCAGTGGATACAGAATTAAGGGATAGAGCACTGGGCTGGGAGTCATAAAAATCTGGTTCAAATATAACCTACTAGCTCTGCGGTCCTGGGCAGGTCATTTTAACTTCCGTCTGCCTCAGTTTCTTCATTTGTAAAATGGGGAGGATAATGATAGGACCTCCTCCCAGGGTATCTGTAAGAATCAGATGAGATTGTAAGGCACTCAGCACAGTTCCTGGCACATCGAGACACTTCAACGCTTATTCCCTCCCAGTGTACACAGGGAAGACAACATTCCAAGCTGCCAGATCACTCTAAGGAAATCTAACCCCAGGATGTTAGCAGCAAAAGTTTGGGAGACTTAATTATGAAACAAACCTCTTTCCTTCGTGGCTCAGAGAAAAAAGGCTGACAACTGTGTCAGACACTGATACGAGCTGTTGTTGCCGGATTGTTTCTCCTTATCAGAAGGAGCGATTCACCGTGGGGGTGCTAACTTCCCAGAAATGACTGTGATATGAAGACAAAAGGCAGCAATAAAGCATTTTTTGGTGAGAGGCAAGCAAACCCTCTGTGATAGCCACTCTTGATAACAACTGCATACACACCTCACTCCCCCTCCAAATCCCAGCGGGGACCTCACCATCCATAATACACATCATAGTCTCTGATTATAGGATCCCAGGTTTCAAGCTGAGAGGGATCTCAGAATCATTTGATTTAACTACACTGAGGAACTCCCTCTCTCGTAAAGTGAATCATTCTAACTCCTGATAGCTTAAATTGTTAGAAAGTCTTTACAAAATATCAGAGCAAAAAAGGAATCCAAAGGTCATCTTATTTATTTTACAGATAGGGAAACTGAGTCTCAGAGAAATCAAACTAATAGGAATTGACAGATTTACAATTCAAACCTAGGGTTTGACTCCAAATTCTATACTCTTTCCTCTATACTGAATGGATTGTGTTCTTCTTACTCTTCTACGTGTGGGGCATCTCTTCCCTTCGCTGTCTCTTTCCCATCTGTGACTGTAACAATCTGGGCACTGACAGTGCCCAAAGTCTCAAATCATCTCCCTCCTTTCCTCTATGTTATGTGTTCAGTGTCTGACTCTTCATGATCACATTCAGGGCTTTCTTGGCAAAGATGCTGGGGTGTTTTGCTATTTCTTTCTCGAATTCATCTTACAGATGAGGAAATTGAGGCAAACAAGGTGAAGTGACTTGCCCAGAGTCACACAGCTAGTAAGTATATAATGCCAGATTTGAACTCATGGGAGCAGCTAGATGGCACAGTGGATAGACCGCCCACCTTGAAGTTAGGAGGACTTCAGTTCAAATCTGGACCTCAGACACTTAATACTTCCTAGATGTGTGACTCTGGACAAGTCACTTAATCCCAATTGCCTCGGGGGCGGGGGGGGAACAGATTTGAATTCATGAAGATAAATCTTCTTGATTCCAGGCCAGGCAGTCCATACACTGTGGTGTCACCCACCTGCTTTGCGTATGTCTTATTATACCCTCTATGTCTTAAAATCATTAATTTCCTTCAAAATTAAACTCCAGCACTACATGATACTTTTCTTGGTTAACCTCAGCTGCTAGTGTTGATACCCCAAATCATTTTGTATCTATTTTACATGTATTTATTTATTGATTGATTAATTAATCTATATTTATTGGTTGTTTGATCCGTTTGCCTACCTACTGATCTACTGATCTTTCTACCTATCCCAACTCTTTATACGGAGGAAACCAATTCCCAGAGTAGGAAAGTTACTTGCCCAAGGTCACATATCAGAGTGACAGACATGAAAATAATTCCTGATTCTTCATTCAAAATGACAGACACCAAGGAAGAGAAATTATAATTGGAAAATCTGTCTTCAATTCAGGTCAGACAAAACATATATAAGCAAACATTACGTGCCAAGTATAATGTACCAGGTAATAGCGACACAAGATCAAAAATGAAACAATTGTGTTGGAGAACAGAACACATGTCCAGGGAAATAATACCAAGTCCATTGAAGGAGAGAGATAGACAAAGACACAGAAAGAGAAACAAAAAAACAGTCGGAGAAAAAGAGTGGAGGGAAAAAAGAGATAGACAAAAACACAGAAGGAGAAACAAAGAGATGGAGAAACAAAGAAACAGATGGAGAAAAGAAGTGGAGGGAAAAGAAAGAGAGAAATACAGAGAAAGAAACACAGATTAAGAGAAAGACAGACAGTGAGAGAGAGGGAGAGAAGAGAAAGGAGGGAGGAAGGAGGAAGAGGAAAGATAGAGGGAGAGACAGAAGAGAGAGAGTAGAGAGCAAGGTGAGAGAAAGACAGAGAGACAGACAGAGAGAGAAAGAGGAAGGAAGGGAAGGAGGGAGAGAGGGAGAGAGAGAACTCCTAGGAGAGTCCATTCTAGGCTAGGAAGATACCTTATGTCATTATGTAAACACCTGGAGGCCAGAGATGGAATGTTGAGTTCAGGGACTAGTAAGCAAGCCAGTTTGGCTGGAATGTAAATTGCCTAAGGGGGAAAGTGTGAAATAAGACTAGAAAGATGGGTTAGAGTCAAACTGAAGGACTTGCTGAGGGTTTTATTTTTTTAATCCAAGAAATACAAAGAAATCACTGAACACTTCTAGAGCAGCTAGGGGGCGCTGCAGTGGATAGAGATTCAAGCTTGGGGTGGGGAAGATTCATCTTCCTGAGTTCAAATCTGCCTTCAGAAACCTCCTAGTTGTGTGACCTTGAATAAGTCACTTAAGTGTCTGCCTCAGTTTCCTCAGCTGTAATATGAGCTGGAGAAAGAAATGATAAAACATTCCAGTGTCTTGGCCAAGAAAACCCCAACTGGGATCATGGATAGTCAACATGGCTGAATATTTTTAAGAAGGTTATTAACAAGGTCAAATTGCTTTCATAGTTATGCTGAGGATAAATTGGAAAGACAGAGGCTGGAAGCCAGTAGACTAATTAGGGAGATTATGATTTGGAGAGTTTATTTTGTTTTGTCTTGGTTTTCTCAACAGAAATGCTTTTCTTTTGTTAGCAAGTGAGAATTCATTTGTGTTTTGAAAGCACAAATTTCCTAACTAATGTATTTTTGTAGCCGAAAACTAGAGTCTGAACAATTCATACATCAAACCAAATCAGTGTTTGGAGACAATGATGTGGTGGAGAAGGGCAAGAGACCTGGGTTCAAATCCTGCCTCGTACTCTCACAAATTCCATGAGATTAGGTAAACCACTTCATTTTATCATGTCTCAATTTATCTGTGAAACAAAGAGATTGGACTTGATGGCCCTAAGACTTAAGAGACCAATTTAGGAGACCATTGTAAGAGTCTAGGTTTAGAGGTAATGAAAATAGTGGCCCTCTCTGGGGACAGATAGGAGACGATGCAACACATATTAAGAAGATTAATGCCAATGAGAGGATCCAATTCAGTTCCAATCGATCAGTGATGAACAGAACCAGCTACACCCAGCGAAAGAACACTGGGAAATGCGTATGGACCACAACATAGCATTTGCACTCTTTCTGTTATTTTTACCTTCTTTCTAAATCTGATTTTTCTTACGCAACAAGATAACTGTATGAATATGTGTATGTATATATGTGTGTATATATAATATATATATTATATTTTATTTAACATATACTTTAACTTGTTTAACATATAAGGGACTACCTGCCATCTAAGGGAAGGGGTGGGGGAAAGGAGGGGAAACGTGGGAACAGAAGTGTTTGCAAGGGTCGATGATGAAAAATTACCCGTGCATATATTTTGTCAATAAAAAGCTATAATAATAATTTTTTTAAAAGAAGATTAATGTTGGACAAAGATTTGGCAATTGATTATCTGTGGGAGAAGAGGTAGGGGAAGAAGTGAGGATGGCTGTGAAGTTACAAAGTCACTGGGTCACTGGGAAATCTGTGGTGTCCTCAATAGACAGAGGGAGGAAAGGTTGAGGAGAGGACATAACTTGGGACTTGTTGATTTTGAGATACCTATGAGATGTTTACAGGAGTTGATCCTGAAGGCAGTCAGTGACTCAGGTCTGACGCTAAAGGAGAAAGATTTGTGCTAGATTCCTAGATGTAGTTATGTAGGCAGAGCAGGGCACTCATGCATGGGTGAGTAGAGCTGGAGGAAATCTTAATCATGTAAATGTTCTGATTAAATCTACCCTGGCCCTCGCAAACACAAAGCAATCCTGTAACTTTGGCCCTGAGGAATTCTCTACTACAGTCCCCAGTCTCCTCAAGCCTCCCATTCCCCCCCACCTCCCACTTTCACAACTGAGAACCCTGACTCAGACTTAACGGAAAAGATTGAGGTCATTCCCCTTAGGTCCTTCATCTTCCCTTCTCTAAACCTCAAAAATCCTGATATTGCCCCCCACCCCTCTATTCAGGAAAGAAGCAAAACAGGAAAGACATCCCAAAACCCACATTCTTCTTAGCTTAGATAGGACATGTATTTCAACTACACTGTATTCACACCAATTACCAGCCCCTCCAAGATGTCAAAAGCAAGCTCACTCAGTCAGCAAATGGAAAGAGAAGAGGGTAAAGCTATTTATCTCTTTTAAAGGTCCACTTGGTAGTTTTTACAGCTCCATATTCCTTCATTTCTAATCCCTAAGACATCCATATTCTTGGAAGTTACTAGGCAATCTTAAACATGCTCTATGAGTTGCAACTCTTGCTACATTTAAAATGCAGCCATCTCCCCTATCAGAAGTAAACTCCTTGGGAAAGGGAGCACATGTGCTTAAATGTTTGTGGCAGCCCTTTTTGTAATGCAAGGAATGGAAACTGAGTGGCTGACCATCAGTTGGGGAATGGCTGAATAAGTTATAGTAGATGAATGTTATAGAATATTATTGTTCTGTAAGAAATGATCAGGAGGATGAATTCAGAAAAGCCTAAAAAAACTTACATGAACTGCTGCTGAGTGAAACGAGCAGAACCAGGAAAGCATTGTATACAGCAACAAGAAGATTATATCAACGCTGACGTGGCTCTTTTCAGCAATGAGATGATTCAGGCCAATTCCAATGGTCTTGAAATGAAGAGAGCCATCTGTACCCAGAGACCATGGGAACTGAGTGTGGATCACAACAGAGTATTTTCACTCTTTTTGTTGTTTGTTTCATTTTTGTTTTCTTTTTCATTTTTTTCTCCTTTGTGATTTGATTTTTCTTGTGCAACATGATATTTGTGGAAATGTGTATAAAAGAATTGCACATGTTTAACATATATTGGATTACTTGCCATCTGGGGAGGGAATAGGGGGAAGAGGGAAAAAATTGGGAACCCAAAGTTTTGTAAGGATAAATGTTGACAATTATACATGTATATATTTTAAAAAATAAAAAGCTTTAATTAAAAAAAAAAGAAGTAAGCTCCCTGAGGGTCTGTCTTTTGCCTCTTATTTAAATCCCTCACACAGTGTCTGGCAAAGAGTAGACACTTAATAAATCCTTGTTGATTGACTGGTTTAGGTGATAACTTGAACACATAAGAATGGATGACATCACTGAAGGAAATACTACAGTGGGGAAAATCCCAAGATGGAGCCTTGGAAGATACCCATGATGAAGAAGTAGGCAATAAATGATAAATGATTTTAAAAAATTATTAAGGAGCAATCATACATGTAGTATGAGACCCAGGAGTAATCATCACAAAAACCGAGGTAAGAGACAGTATCTGGAGAAGAGTGGTCAACCATGTCCAAATCTAAAAAGGGAGTGGGAGGGGAAGATTGGCTAGGATTGGCAAAAAGTGACAAAACATTTAGAAAAGTGTTTACAATCTCAGAGACTATGGTATTAGTGGAGTCAAGTGGTGTGATCCCAGGCCAAAGGACAGGAATATGAGAAGTGAATAGGAGATGAAAAAGTGAAGGGAACAACTGGAAGGAAAGCTGGAGCTTCCTAAGAAAGAAGGTAGAGAATAATAGTTTGAGGGAATGGCTGGGCCAAGTCAGCGGCAGGGGAGGGTGTCGTTTGTTTGAAGACTGATGGAGACCAGGGCATGTTTGTAGATGGCAGGGAAGGAACAGTGGATAAAGAGAGATGAAAGATGAGATGGGAGAGAACAAGCTTCAAGAGGAAGCAGAAAGAAATGGGATCAAGGACACAAAGAGAGGGCTTGGTCTTGGCAAGAAGAAAGGTCAGCTCTTCCTCAGAGCAAAGAGGACAATGGGGAACAGGGAAGATGTTTTTCTTTTGTGGAGTCAGGGGAAGACTAGGGCTCACAAAGGATGAGCTTGATGTAATCAACAAAGTTGGAGGGGAAATCCTCTGCCAAGGGTGACATCAAGACTTAGGGAAAGAAGACAATGATTGAAATAACTGCTCCACACTTACTATGTCTAAAGCTATCAAATTGAGTGTACCCTTTGATCCGGCAGTGCCTCTGTTGGGTCTGTATACCAAAGGAATCATATAAAAGGAAAAAGGACCCACGTGTGCAAAAATTTTTATAGCAGCTCTTTTTGTAGGGGCAAAGAACTGGAAACTGAGCCCCTCAATTGGGGAATGGCTGAATGAGTTATGCTATATGAATTCTATAGAATATTATTGTTCTGTAAGAAACGATCAGCAGGCTGATTTCAGAAAGGTTGAACTATGTTGAGAGAAGTGAGTAGAACCAAGGGAACATTGTATACAGCAACAACAAGATTATGTGAGGACCAATTCTGATGGATGTGGCTCTTTTCAACAGAGATCATTCAGGCCAATTTCAATAAAATTATGTTGGAGAGAGCCCTCTGCATCCAGAAAGAGGACTGTGGGGAACTAATGTGTATCACCACTTGTTGTTATTGTTATTGTTTAATGGCTTTTTTTTTCTTTCTCATTTTTTCCCTTTTGATCTGATTTTCTTGTGTAGCACGATAAATGTGAAAATATGTTTAGGAGAATTACACATATTTAACATCTATTGAATTACTTGCTATCTAGAGAAGAGGGGGAGAAAAATTTGGAACACAAGGTTTTTCAAGGGCAAATGTTAAAAACTATCTTTGTATATATTTTGAAAAATAAAAACTATAATTATAATATTTTTTTAAAAACTTCTCCAATGTTGGATAGAATCCATAAGACAAGAGTAAAGAATTACCCTGAAGTAGGGTCTCCAATGAAGCTGAAATAACATGCATTGGTACAAGCTGAACAGGGTTATATGGTCTCTTCCATCATTAATCAGAAGTATAAAAAGAGGAACAAAAGTGGGGTGACGACTTGTTGGGCCACTTCTAACAGAGACGTAGGGATTAGTCCCTAGGTGCTTCTCACCTCACCTCTCCAGACCTGTGATTCTTCAAGAAAGGAGGCAGTTAAGGGAGAAAAGATGAAGGATAGTGGAGCTGATCAAATATGGGTCATGACATCAGGGAGGAAAGGAGGGGCCAGAGCAGGGTCTGTAGCCCAGTTAAAAAAAAAAGTTGGATGGAGGTTGAAAAGAGGAAAGACTGAAAGTTGCAGGAGAGGTAAAGAATAAATTTATGAGGAGTAAGGGAAAGGAAGAGAGGGAAGAACAGATTATTATTAGACAGGACTGTTCATCATCATCTCAGGTGAGGTAGTGAGATGATCATCCTGATGCAAGAATGGAAGATAAAGATGTTGGGAGTTGAAGCACCTGATAAACTCTAAGCACCCTCCCAGTTCTGACATTCCAACAACCTCTTCTAAGGCCCCTCCTAGTTCTGACACCAGTTCTAAGCTCTCTCTCAGCTCTGACATTTTGGAGTTTTTTTAACTTTATTTTCAGTAATTATTTTCTCTCCATCTCACCTCTTCTCCCACATCACAGAAAAACAAAAAGAAAACAAAACTTTTATAATAAATAAGCAAAACAAAATCCCGCATCATTCACAATCAAAAATCTACATATGTCCCATTCTGCACTTGGAGTCTATCCCCTCTATCAGGAAGCAGTAGTAAACATCATGATTAGTCGGCTGGATTTGGTCATTGAATTAGCCAGAAGTCATAAATCAGATATTTTGTTCTAAGAGTCTAACCAGCTCCCCACATCCCTCAGGTTTGACCTTCTGTATTTTGACACTTCCCCTGGAGGAACAGCCTACTTATAGAATTGAATACTAGATTTGGAGTCAGAAAGACCATTTACCAGCTGACTGCCTCTGGGTCTGAGTTGAATAGATCCCTATAGAGAAATTTATAAGAGATGTGTAAGCAGGTATATTTGGATATAATTTGATCAATGGAATAACTATCCAAGTCAATGGTATCATAGATCCATTTGAATGACTTTAATCAAGTCCAGAACACCTGTATTTCCTCATCTGTAACATGGAATTAATACTAGCACCTACCTCCCAGAATTGTTGCAAAGATCCAATAAGTGAAGAGCTTTGCAAATCTTAATTTTTTTTTGTCAATGGGAGTTATTTTTTAGAAGTATAAGATAGAAAGTGAGTCCTGGTGTCAGAAATACACATTCAGGTCCTGCTTCTGACAACTCAGCCATGTGACCCGATTAAATCACTGAAACTGTCAGAACCCACTCCCACCCACCATCAGCCAACTATTTTATCAGCAAGGTGATCCAGCGTATTACTCAAGGGAATTTCCCTCTCTAGAGTGACCTTCTTCTTCAATGAAACCTAACTTAAAGCAAATCCTAAAAAGAACCTCCATGTTCTGACATATAATCGTGAGAGCTTAGCTTAGGGAAGACAGACAATAACTCTGTCAAAAACCCACATTGGTTTTTTTTAAGGAAACTCAATGTTGAGCCTTACAGCACTCTCTAAAGAGATTATTATCATGCTATCATTAACATAATATCTTAATATATCGAATTATTACCAATAGTTTTGTTTTCATCGAATAGGCAAGTGTTTTTTTTAAATTATTATATCTCCAAGCAACAATCCTCAAAGGGTCTTTTCTTTGATTCCCCATCTTTTCCCAAAAGTTCTGGAAAGCTGGAATGGATGAGAAAAAATATCAACTTTAAACGAAAATAATAAAATTTTAACGAGGAGTTAACAAGTAACAATTTAACAAGTAGAAAGAAAACTGGATTTGGAGTTAGAATATGGAAATTTGAGCCCTAGCACTATCATTTATTGCCCATGTGACTTAGAGCTAGTTATTTGCCCTCAGTTTCTTTCTCTGTAAAAGGAGGGGATGGGATTATTCCCCTGAAAGAATGTCTCACTTGGAACCAATAGACCTGGGACGATCCCAATCTGGCTGTCAATTATACTCTCCCGATTTGGGAATTCTCAACTCTAAAGTGAGTTTATGTGAGTGGGGGGGGGTGTAGGGGTATGGAGAGTGTTGGAAGTGAGGTTCCCCAAGGCTGAGAACCCCAAGATTCTTTCCAGTTCTAAATCTACGGTCCTTTGGGAGAGGTCCCCATCTGAAGGCTAAGGCTCATGCTTGCACTTACCCAAATCGGCCACAAGGTGACAGTCTCCCAGCATGCTTCGAACAGTTCCCCAAGTCCCAGGTTGGCTTCTGAAAGCATTATTTGGATTTTTGGAAGAGACACAGATTGATGAGCAGTGATTATATTAGGGTGAGGAAGAAAAGTGGAAGTTTGACCAATAAGTCTTTGAGTCACCCAGGAAAAGTCACTCAGCTGAACATCACTTTCTGTAAGGATTGGGCAGCCTTTAATCATCAGACCAGGATGATCCCTAAAAAGCTAGTCATCAAATAGGGCAGGAGAGACCTGAGTTCTAATATGGCCTGGCTACTTTAAGTTGCCATGTACTCTGAATCTCAGGTCCTGCTTCTGACAACTCAGCCATGTCACTGAAACTGTCAGTGAAATCAGTTGATTTCAAATCAAACTTTCTATCTGAACCCTAGTTCCCTCATATAGCAAAGGAGAAAAAAGTGATTTGTTAGACACAGCCCTAGTTCATGCCTTAAGTTCTCCATCTCAAAAATGAGAGTTAGAAATCCTAGAATGTCAAAACCAAGGGAAAGCTAAGTAGAAATCCAAGGGTGGTAGTTTGGGAGCTGAAAGGACCACATCAAACTCTAGTCTAAAACCTCTAATTTTACTGTTGGAGAAACTGAGGTCTAGTCAAGGAAGTATCACATAGTTCATTACCTTCAGAGACAGGATTTGAATCCTGAACCTCAGATCTTAATTCTTTTCGATCCAAAATTCTCTCCTCATTTTACAGATGAAGAATTTTATCTGAGTCTGAGGAAATTATTTATTTCTCCATGGTCAGCCAAGTAATGAGACACAATCCCAATAACAGTCTGTTACTATATCCCTGCCCCTTTGAGACAGCCCCTTTGTTCTTACCTCTATGCCTCCAGAGTAACAGAACAATATCTTTCTTTTCTTTTCTTTTTTTTTGGGGGGGGGGGCTTTAAAAATAATAGCTTTTTATTTTTCAAAATATATTTTAAAATTTTGATATTCACCCTTGCTAAACCTTGTGTTCCATTTTTTTCTTCCTCCCCCTTCCCTAGACAGCAAGAAATCCAATATGGGTTAAACATGTACAATTTTTCTAAACATATTTCCACATTTATCATGCTGTGCAAGAAAAATCAAATCAAAAGGAGGGAAATGAGAGAAAAAAAGAAGCCAGCAAACAAACAACAACAACAACAAAGGTGAAAATACTATGCTGTGATCCACACTCAGTTCCCACAGTCCTCTCTCTGAATGTAGATGGCTCTCTCCATCACAAGTCTATTGGAATTTCCTTGAATCACCCCATGACCACATCTTTCTTAGTAAGTAACTCATATAAGCCTGGGTAGATTTCAGATTTGCAGAGTCTTAGCCTCTTAACAAGCCTTGCACAAATTATATAAGGATTATTATCCCCATCTTACAGATGGAAAAACTAAGGCTCTAAAAGGTAAGGGCTGAGGTGATGTTTTGTGTCTTCAGCCACCTAGGTAGAATTCCCCCTTTTATAAATTAGTCTCATGAACAGAGGAAGATAGCCATGAGGAGGAGAGAGCAGGGATCACAACCAAAGGGGAATAACTAAGAACATTGGCCCTGGAATCAAAGGACCTAGATTCATATCCTAAATCTGATGGCTACTGCATGTGTAACCTTGAACAGGTGATCTGACTTCCCAGAGCCTCAGTTTCCATGTCTTTATAATGAGGGAACTAGATTAGTCCTTCCACCTGAGATTCCTTCCAGCTCTGGCCGTATGACTCTATAAGTAGAGAAGTCTAAAAATGGGATGAGGCTACCTTGTGAGGTAGTAAGATCCCAAGCTCTTGAAGGAGTTCAAGAAGAAACTAGTAGTCAAAGGATATGAACAGACAATTTTCAGATGATGAAATTGAAACTATTTCCACTCATATGAAAGTGTTCCAAATCACTATTGATCAGAGAAATGCAAATTAAGACAATTCTGAGATACCGCTACACACCTCTCAGATTGGCTAAGATGACAGGAAAAAATAATGATGAATATTGGAAGGGATGCAGGAAAACTGGGACATTGTTGGTGGAGTTGTGAACAGATCCAACCATTCTGGAGAGCAATCTGGAATTATGCCCCAACCGTTATCAAACTGTGCATACCCTTTGATCCAACAGTGCTACTACTGGGCTTATACCCTAAAGAGATACTAAAGAAGGGAAAGGGACCTGTATGTGCCAAAATGTTTGTGGCGGCCCTGTTTGTAGTGGCTAGAAGCTGGAAAATGAATGGATGCCATCAATTGGAGAATGGTTGAGTAAATTGTGGTATATGAACGTTATGGAATATTATTGTTCTGTAAAAAAATGACCAACAGGAAGAATACAGAGAAGCTTGAAGAGACTTGCATGAACTGATGCTGAGTGAAATGAGCAGAACCAGGAGATCATTATATACCTCAACAACGATACTGTATGAGGATGTATTCTGATGGAAGTGGATTTCTTTGACAAAGAGAAGATCTAACTCAGTTTCAATTGATCAAGGATGGACAGAAGCAGCTACACCCAAAAAAAGAACACTGGGAAATGAATGTAAACTGCAATTTGGTTTTTCTTCCCGGGTTATTTTTACCTTCTGAATCCAATTCTTCTTGTGCAACAAGAGAACTGTTCGGTTCTGCACACATATATTGTATCTATACTGTGACATATTTAACATGTATAGGACTGCTTGCCATCTGGGGGAGGGGGGAAAGAAGGGGGGGAATCAGAACAGAAGTGAATGCGAGGGATAATGTTGTAAAAAATTACCCTGGCATGGATTCTGTCAATAAAAAGTTACAAAAACAAAAACAAAAAAAGAAGAAGAAAAAATCAGTAGGTGACTTTCTGCCAGAAAGTGCTATACAGGGTTGGAAGTTAGACTAGATAACCTCAAAGATTCCTTCCAACCTCAAATCTACAATCCTGTGATGGCCCTAAAACCCTTCTGGAATATTCAGGGTTTGGGCCAAACTGTAGCCATCTCTCTCCTTCCTTAAGCTTGCTCCATCAAGCTCAAGTTCCTGCCCTGCTGTGCCCTTTCCCCTACAATGGCATTACCCAACCAGACTCCCTCCTCAAAATCAACAATAGATTTCACTTCACACACTCTCAACTGTACTTTCTACAGTTTCCTGGAATGAAATCTCTCCTAGCCCCTAAATACCCCAGGATCCCCTGGGATAATCTGTAGGTGGTACCTGGAACCTACTGTTCCTGGTTTCCCTCCTTCCTTTTGTCTCTTTCTCCCTCTTTCCCAACCTCTCTTGTATGTCTTCATCTCTCTGTCTCTGTCTCTATTTTCTGTTTCTGTCTCTCCCTGTCGCTCTGTCTTCTGTTTATCTGTCTGCGTATGTTTGTCTGTCTCTGTTTCTGTCTCTTTGTCTCCCCCCTTCTCTCTCTGTCTCTATCTCTGTCTGTCCCTCTGTATCTCTGTGTGTCTCTGTCTCTGTCTTTGAGTGTCTGTCTTTGTGTGTCTGTCTGTCTCTGTCTCTCCCTCTCCCTCTCTCTCTCTCTTTCTTTCCCTTTTCTCCCTCTCTCTCTCTCTCTGTCCTTCTGTCTCTCTCTCCCTCTCTCCCTCTGTCTCTGTGTCTCTGTCTCCCCCTCTCTCTTTGTCTCTTCCTTCTCTCCCTCTTTCTCTAGCTTACTCTGTGTCTCTGTCTATCTCTGTCTCTCTCCATCTCTGTCTTTCTGTCTTGTTGTCTGTCTGCCTCTCTCTGTGTCCTTCTGTTTCTCCCTCTCTCTATCTGTCTCTGTCTCTCTCTTTGTGTGTGTCTTTCTTCCCCCCCCCTTCTTCTGTCTCTCTCTCTCTGTCTCCCCCTCTCCCTCTTTGTCTCTTCCCTCTCTCCCGCTTTTCTAGCTTACTCTGTGTCTCTGTCTCTATCTCTGTCTCTCTCCATCTCTGTCTTTCTGTCTTGTTGTCTCTCTCTCTCTCTCTCTCTCTCTCTCTCTCTCTCTCTCTCTCTCTCTCTGTCCTTCTGTTTCTCCCTCTCTCTATCTGTCTCTGTCTCTCTCTTTGTGTGTATCTCTCTGTCCCCCCCTCTGTCTCTGTGTCTCTCTCTGTTTCGTTGTCTTTGTCTCTCTATTGCTCTGTGTCTTTCTGTTTCTCTCTCCCTCTGTCTCTATTTCTGGGAGTATGTTTCTCCCTCTGCCCCTCCCTCTGTCTCTATGTCTCTGTGCCTCTCTCTTTCTCTCTGTGTCTCTGTCTCTCTGACTCTCCCTCCTTCCCTCCCTTTTTCCCTTTCTCCCTCTGTCTCTGTCTCTGTCTCTGTCTCTCTTTCTCCTCTCTCTCTCTCTCTCTCTCTCTCTCTCTCTCTCTCTCTCTCTCTCTCTCTCTCTCTCTTTCTCTCTTCTCTCTCTCTCTCCTTTTCTCTGTTTCTCTCTCACTGGAGGATAAGCTCTAGGTGGGAGCGGCCCTGGGGGGAAGGGGGAGGGGGACCTCTAGGTGCGTCATTTGTTCTAAGAGATTGTAAACTAAACCCCAGCAAGATTAAAAACTTGGAACCTGGGGTGAATCAGAGCCCAGGACGCCACCAGAACCAGACATGTCAGGGGAGGCAAGCAAGCCTCCTCTCCCTCCACCCCCACCCTGACGCCTCCAGCACTGCTGGTTCCAGATGCTTGCAGCTGCTCTGTTCTGAGGGCTGTTGCAGCTTCTGGCTCTGGGGAGGGCGTCTGTCTGTCTGATGCAATTAGAAGGGAAAGGGTATCACCCCATTACCACCATGGGTAAAGACCTTGGCTTGGAGTAAAATAGAGCCTCAGGAAGCTGGAGGGTGAAAATCAAGTCCAAATCAGCCAAAAGTAGGGGGGTGATTCTAATGAGATCACATTAACTGGACGGGACCTTTCTGGTCCCTCATTTTACAGATAGGGAAACTGAGGCTCAGGGAATAGTGACTTTTCTAACAGTTAACACATAGAAGAGAACTAGAATTTAAACCTGCATCCTCTGACTCCGAATCCAATGTACTTTTCTTTATATACGACTCCATCACTCACCACCTCCATCTTCATGCTTTCAGCCTGGTTATCCCATTTGTCCGGAGTCTACTTGCTCTACATCTTTGCCTCTTGGAATCCCTGTTTTCATAAGATTCCGCTCTAGCCCCACTTCCTTTTCTGAGGCCCCTCCAGATCAAATGGGGGACTTTTCTCAAACCTTACATAAATGCTAGCTTTTGTTATTAACATCATCATCAGGAACTAATGGCCTCCCTCCCAAACAACCATGTTTTGTATATTCAGTTTATATCTGACATTTTGTTTCTGCTGTTAGAATGTACGTCCTTTGAAAATAGGTTCATTAATTTTTATCTTTTCATCCCCAATGTCTAACTAGTACTGTGCCTTCCATGCAGGAGGACCTCAATAAATGTTATTGAACCTCATGGGCCCATAGGAGAAGTAGAATCCTTGTCCCTGCCTTCAGGGCTTCCACGAGTCAGTTTGAAAGTGGCGTTTAATGAGGACCAGGATGTTGGGAGGGATGCACTCAGGAAGAGAAGCATGGGTAGAGAGAGCAGGACCTCTCACCTTTATCTCCCCCTGGTTGTCTGTCTCTTAAATGGAGGTAGGTTGGTCCAAAGGCTCCAGTCCTGTAACTCTCTTTTGTGGAATGGGAGAAAGGGAGAAGAGTTACCAGCAAAGCTTGGAAGGAGGGTAAGTCCTCCTCTGGTGTCTTCAGAGTGATCTCTATCTTGCCATTGGACCCAGATGGCTCTGGAAGACAAAGTGAGGCTAGTGACTTTGTACAGCCCACCCTCACTTCAATCCAATCCACTTGCAAGTCATGGTATCAATTCCCTGATATCATGGGTCTCTACAAGAACAGAGGGCAAACAATAACAACAAAGATTCTTAGTCTCTCCTGGATTACCTGCTTCTCTGTCTTTGAAGCACCATAAAAACAAATAAACAAACTCACTTTCAAGAAAGGCTCTGATACACTCATTTACACTCCAGTATAAATGACTGAGGATGGTCTGAATGAATAAATTAGTCCTCCCAGCTTAGGACTGAGTAAAAACACTGGGATTTGGGGTAAAGCCATAAGGCAAAGGAATGGCTAGGGGCTATAGACAACAGGATCCTGTTATTCAGCTTGGATCTACAGACAACTCTGGTTGTTCTAGGGGAGAAATGAACATCAAACTGGATCCATTTCCTGCCATCAGGTAGTGGAATATAGGACTATAGTTGGATACTTACACCTGTTTGACCTTGGGCTAGTAGCAGTAGCAGCAGTAATAGATAGTAATAGTAATAGCAGCAGAAAAAGCAGCAGAAGCAGCCAAAATACTAGTAGCAGTAGCAACAGTAGCAATAGTAGTAGAAATAACAGCAGCAGCAATAAAAATAGTAATAGTAGCAGTAGTAAGAGTAACAGCAGTAATAGCAGCAGCAGTAGCAATAGTAGTAGAAGTAGCAGCAGCAGCAATAAAAATAGTAATAGTAGCAGTAGTAAGAGTAACAGCAGTAGTAGCAGCAGCAGTAGCAATAGTAGCAGCAGCAACAACAGTAGCAGTAGTAGTAGAAGTAGTAGCAGCAGCAGCAGTAGTAATAGTAATAGCAGCAACAACAGTAGCAATAGTAGTAGAAGTAGTAGCAGCAGCAGCAATAAAAATAGTGATAGTAACAGTAGTAGTAGCAGTAAAAATACTAATAGCAGTAGCAGCAGCAACAGTAACAATAGTAGTAATAGTAGTAGAAGTAGCAGCAGTAGCAGTAAAAATAGTAAGAGCAGTAGTAGCAGTAGCAGTAGTAAATAGTAGCAGCAGCAGAAGTAGCAGTAGTTTAGTAGTAGTAGTAGCTAACTGTACTTTTACAAATATCATCTCATTTGATCCTACAACCCTACAACATTTTACAGTTGAGGAAAATGAGGCCAGAAGAGATTCAATGACTTGCCCAGGATCACACAGCTAATAGGTATCTGAGGCTAAACTTGAATTCAGGTCTGTCTGACTTCAGGCCACTCTATGCACCCTAGCTGCCACCCTTCTGGATCTCAGTTTTGTCATCTGTAAAGGGGGTCCGATAATATTTGCATCATGCACCTCACAAGAATTATGATGAAATTAAGAATTAGAACTTTCAAATAATATTTCTATTTGCTCTGCAAAACTTAAAACATGGCACAAATGTGAGCTATTGTTATAGGAAGAATAAGACAAACACAGATAAAATATGAGTTATAGTAGCATGGGTACTGGTTTATATATTTCAGATGCCAAATAAATTTGTTGAATGAATGAATGAATAAATGAATGAATGATGTAGTGGTTGGAGTGCTGCACTGGGAATCAGAAATTCTTCCTGGAACTCTTATTAGCTGTGTCTCCAGGCAAATCATTGAACTTCTGTCTGTCTCAGTTTTCTCACCAATAAAGTGGGGATAAAAATAGCACCTACTTCACTGGATTGTGTGAATCAAATGAAACACTATAGAGAAAGTTTGGCAACCCCCCAAGCACCATATAAATGCTAGCTATTATTATTATTCTCATTATTATGACCCTTAATGAATGCTCCACCAGCAGGTTGGCTAACCCGTTTCCTCGCCAGGTCCCAGTGCCCCCAGGGCATCAGGAGAGTCCCTCCCCTCACTGATCCTCAGTTTCCTTTTTTTTTTTTTTTTTTTTTTTAAATAAGCACTAAATGGCTTCTGAGATCTGAAGTAGTAAGGGAGGGAGGGTCCCAATGCAGATAAGAGGTTCAGGGAGGGAGAGATCACTCACACCTGGGAGCAGAGAAGGCTTCACGGTGAGAGAAGATCTGTTGGTCTGGGAAGAATTCCACCAACTGGGGAGAGTCGATTCCAAGTATGAAGGATGAGCAAAAGGAGCAGAGAGAATGTGGGGGGTGGGGGTGGGAGGAGAACAGAGAGGAGGGAAAGAAGGAGGAGGAAGAGAAAGAGGAGAAGAGGAGGAAAAGAAGAAGAGGAGAAGAGGAGGAGCAGAGGAGGAGGAGGAGCAGGAGAAGGAGAAGAGCAGGAAAAGAAGAAGAGGAGCAGAAGAGGAGGAGGAGGAGGAGGAGTAGAAGAAAACCAGGAGGAGGACCAGGAAAAGGACCAGGAGGAAGAGGAGGAGGAAAGGAGGGGGAAAGAGGAAGAGGTGGGGAGGAGAATAGGGAGGAGGAAGCGAAGGAGAACAGTGATTGGCCCAATTTGACTGGAACACAGAGCATGACTCAAGGGATAATGAGATAAGGCTAGAAGGATGGGCTGGAATCTGCTCTGAGAGGGCCTTGAATGCCAAACTCTGGGAAGCTGCATGGGGTGTTAACAAGAGCACTGGACTTGGCATCAGAGCCTCCCCACCCAGTTTCCAGTCTGGGCCTTGATCCTTAAAATTGGAAGGATGTGTTGTGCACGTTTGTCTCGCTCCTCTCTGAAATGGAAATAATTAATCACGTGTATATATACACACTACCTCCCCCCCAGGGCTATTGCCAATCACGTGATCTATCAACAATAATTTATAGAGTGCCCACTAAATGGCAGCCATCGCACAGAGAGCTGGTGATGCTTAGACAAAGGTGAAATTAGTCCCTCTCTTCCAGAAGATTGTACTCTATTGAGGCCATATATGAGCAGAGGCAAAAATCATTTGCAATCAAGAGACACCAGCCAGTTTGTGTGTGTGTGTGTGTGTGTGTGTGTGTGTGTGTGTGTGTGTGTGTGAGAGAGAGAGACAGAGACAGAGAGACAGAGAGACAGAGACAGAGAGAGACAGACAGACATACACACACACACACACAGGGAGAGAAGGAGAGAGAGAGAGAGAGAGAGAGAGAGAGAGAGAGAGAGAGAGAGAGAGAGAGAGAGAGAGAGAGAGAGGTCTTGTGTGCTCTTGGCCCAGAATAGGACAGTGGGACAGCACTGGGGGCGTTAGAGCCAGGGGACCTGAACCCTTCTATTACTGGTGTAATCTTGAGTAGACAACTTCACTTTTTGAGCCTACATTAAAATTCTGTTTTAGACACTAACTAATAGTGTGGCTTTGCTAATAATAATAATAATAATAAGTAATAGGATGCAAATAGTATTTTAGGACTTTGTGGGAGCAGCAAGATAGTGCAGTGGATGGACCATTATGCCTGGAATCAGAGAGATTCACCTTCATAAGTTCAAATATGGACTCAGACACTCACTATTTCATAACTATTGTTATTCAGTCATTTTTCAATTGTGTCCAACTTTTCGTGGTCCCTGGAGCTGGACACAGGACAGGATTGGGGGGGAGGGGGAATGTTCTCAGGGAAGATTGCTTGAGCTGAATTCTGACTGAGCAGATGATTCTAGCAGGCAGAAGAGAGCGAGGAGTGTGTTCCCAGCATTGGGGAGGTACCACATATTAGGAACCTCATGAAAGGCGGCTTGACTGAACCCCAAAGTGTACATGGAAGCAAGGGAAGTCCAATAAGACTGGGAAAAGAGGCGAGGACTGGGTGGGGAATGCTTTTAAACTCCAAACTCCAAACATCCAAATGTTGATGTTGTGGGATGGAGGCTTTGTAAATCAGAGAGAAAGAAAAAAAAAAAAAAAAGGAGCTGACGTCATTATTGGATTTCACAAGTAATTAACAAGGCAATGGCGACACTCCGGGCGTACAAGTGATGTGGCTTCCATAGCTTACAACTCATCAGACAAATAGAATATTCTCATAAAGGACCAGCAAAGGAAGCGGGTAGTAGGAGGATCACAGAGCGAGACAAAACCACCCAGAAGCTTTCAAGGGCATCAAGGAGGAGCATCTTTCAAGCTCTGTTCCCCTGCCTCCTCTCCTGAGAAGCCTTCCAGGATTCTGCCAATTGGGCTCTCTCCTTGCTCACCCATTTATTGTTCCATGAAGGAGAGATGCCACAGGGCCAAGTGGGCATTCAAATTCTTCCTATAACACAGCCTGACTGTGGGATCTTGGGTGGGTGAATTAACCTCTCTGATAACTGTGAGAGCATCAGTTAGAGATGAAGTGTCAGTCTGCCTCTGTGGATAGATATTCCAACTAAGGAGTTCTTAACACTGATGAAATCACAGATTTCTTCCCTCCCAAAGTGTCACTTAGCTACATAAATATTGTAGCATCTCCCCTCCAGGACAGAGACTTGTCACAGTGAGTTTCATTTCAACTTCATCTGGTTCTTAGCTGAGAGATTCTGGACAAGTCACTTTAGCCTGTTTGCCTCAGTTTCCTCATTTGTAAAAGGAGCTGGAGAAATGACAAACCACTCCAGAAATCATGAAGAGTTGGACACAACTGAAAAATGACTGAATGATAATAGTTATGGAACAGCTAGAGAGTGTTTGAGTATAGATGTGAACGTATGAAGGTGAATCTTCTTGATTCCAGGCATGGTGGTCCAACCACTGCACCACCTTGCTGCCTCCCAGCAAGCTTTAAAATACTGTTGACATGCTAGTTATTATTATTATTTGCAAAGCCAATTATTAATAAGTATCTGAAACAGAATTTTAACCTAGGATCAAAAAATGAAGCTAACGACCCAAGATCACGTCAATAAGAGCAGAGATTTGAACCCAGGTCCCCTGGCTCTAACTCTAGTGGTCTAGGAACCCAATGGTGTCCTGCCTCTCAATATCTCACTGTCCTATTCTGGGCCAAGTTCACCCAGGGAACAGTCCCAGACTAAGACCAAAGTGTGACCACAGAATCATACATTGCCAGAGTGGGATCTTGGGAACTATCCCCTCTCCATTTGACAAAGGAGGAAACTGAGGCACTTCAGAGCAGGGAGATGATTTTCTATGGGAAGAGTACTGGGTTTGGAGACAGGGAACCTTAGCAAGTCATTTCGACTGTCTCAGACTCAGTTCCCTCCTTTGTACAATCGGGATAAAAATCTTGAACACAACTCAGTGTCCTCATGAGAAAAGATGGTTCAAAATGGACCAATGAGGAGTCTTCTATGGCTGGCAGGCTTGAATCCCAGATTACAGTAAACATAAATCTTTCTCTGTGTGTATGTGCGTGTCCATCTCTGTCTCTTAGACTTTGTTTCTGTCTCTGTCTCTGTATGTCTCTTTCTTTCTCTGTCGCTGTCTCTTTCTGTGTCTCTCTGTCTCTTTCTGTATCTCTCTGTCTGTGTGTCTCAGTCTCTGTCTCACTTTTTCTTTGTCTCTGTCTCTCTGTCTCTCTCTCTCTTTCCTGTGCTCTCAGTCCCACAAAAATCAGGCTAAAACAAGGTTCTGGGACTGAGAAGGAGTCCAGAGAGACGAAGCAGGAAGGCCTCTTGTCTCCAGGCCTAGTGGGAGGACTAAGCCTCAGAGAGCGGAGAGTCTGGGGGACTGCTTCCTCTAGACATTTGACTCCCACATTCCTGACCATTCCCAAGGCGTCTCCTCATTCCTGGATTCCCAGCCAACATACCCGTCCATCCCTCCTCCCCCCCTCCACCATCCTGCCCACAGAGATGGCTCAGGCCAAGGACAGAGACAGAGAGGCCCAGTGGGAAAGGGAGAAGAGTCCCCAGACTCCAAAAAGAGGAGGTGTAGATACCCCCACACACACACGCACACCACGGGGAAAGGTAACTGAGGCTGGAGTACTCTAGGGCGAGGGGCTGAGGAGTGGGGAGATGCCTGGCCCAAGGGGCCCAAGAAACAACCCATCCCCCAAGACTTCCCCCTTCCCTCCCCTCTAGGGGGTCTGTGAGTCTGATAAACAGGAAGAGGCCACCCTCTCCTTCTCCTCCACCCCCCCTCCCAATCTTTCACTGCTGGCAGATGAAGTCCTTGTGTTGTGCAGACGCCCCGGGGGAAGGCGCTGCTGCTGTCCAGCCCCTGACCTCACTGGCTCGGTTTCCTGTCCCTCTGGAACACGAGCGAAAGAGAGGAAAATGGGAATAAGAGAGATGGGAAGAGAGTGAGCTTGGAATCCATGCTAGAGTACTGATAGTGAGGAGGGGCGGGGGTGCCAAGGAACTGACCCCCTGGGAGGCGGTCAGCTTCAAGTCCTAGCTAGAGAGGAAGAGATGAGAGAGAAGGAGAAAGAGAGAGAAGGAGAGAGACAGAGAGATGGAGAGAGAGAAGGAGAGAGACAGAGAGAGAGAGAGAGAGACAGAGACAGAGACAGAGACACAGAGACAGAGAGGGGGAGAGACAGAGACAGACAGACAGAAATAGAGAGTGTGCATTAAGATAGCATTTTCTATGTATCAAGCACTGTATTAAATGCTTTTACAAATATTGCAAATAATAATAACTAGCATGTAAATAGTATTTTAAAGCTTGTTGGGGGGCAGCAAGGTGGTGCAGTGGTTGGACCACCATGCCTGGAATCAAGAAGATTCAACTTCATACGTTCAAATCTATACTCAAACACTCTCTAGCTGTTCCATAACTATTATCATTCAGTCATTTTTCAGTTGTATCCAACTCCTCATGGTTTCTGGAGTGGTTTGTCGTTTCCTTCTCCAGCTCATTTTACACATGAGGAAACTGAGGCAAACAGGCTGAAATGACTTGTCCAGAATCTCTCAGCTACAAATTTCACAACAATACTAGGGGATAAATGCTATTATTATTCCTCTTCTACAGTTGGGCAAATTGAGGCAGAGGTTAAGCGAAAACTCCAAGTCCAGCACTTTATTACTCATTGCCCTACTAGCTGCCTCAGAGAGACAGAGAGAGAGAGACAGATGGGTGATGGGGCTGGGATGAATAAGCAGAGTAGAAAAAAGAGAAGGGGAAGAGATGATAGAAATAGAAGAATGGGAAATAGATGGAGAAAGAGGAATGTAAAGGAGAAATGGAAGGAAAAAGAGGGACAGCTAGAGAGGGGTAAAATGAGATGGAAAATAGAAATGTAGGAAAAGATGGGATGAGAGAAATAATAGAGAGAAAGGAAGAGATTGCAATGAGGATAAATGGAGAAAGAAGTGGAAAGCCATGAGAAGAAAGTGAAGGGGGAGGGTCCAAGAGTAAAGTGAGAATAGAGAAACATTTGCATCTGTGGAGACAGTCCATGCTGGGAGCCCCTGGCTTCCTTCAAAGAAATGCCTCCAGCCTATCTCCAAGTTGTTTGTGCTAATGAACAAGTAAACAAATGAATTAATGAACGTGTTAAAAAGAGAAAAGATTTGCACTTAATCTATACCTCAGTTTCCCCAACTATAGAAAGGGAATAATAATAGCATCTACCTCCTCGGGCTGTGGTGAAATGTAAATGAGATAATGTTTATAAAAGCATTTAGAGCAGTGCCCGGCACATAATAGGTGCTTTATCAATGCACATTTTCTGTCTATCACTCTCTATTTCATCTCTTCCTCTCCAGCTGAGACTTGAATAGATTTTGAATCTACTTACCTGTAGAGGTGAGGTTTCCTCCTAGTAAAGGCCCTCTGAAAACAGACTCTAGGTCCAGTGCTTAGTCATTTCCCTACCAGCTGCCTCAGAGAGACAGACAGAGATGTTTAGAGATAGCAGTCCCCCAGGCTTTGCATGCCCAGTCCTACTATAGGTGCCCTGCCCATATTACCTGCAAATCAGTTTATATGTTCTGGTTAAATCGAATCAATTAATAAGGAGGTAGACCAGCAGCCTCAGAGGCACCCAACGCCTTCATTTGATGGAGGAGAAAACTGAGGTACAGAGACATTAAGGGATTTGAGGCAATCAGATAGTGCTGTGGACCTGGAGGCAGACCTGAGTTCAAATCTAGCAACAAGGAAGCAGACACACACACACACACACACACACACACACACACACACACACACACACACACAAATGGGAGCTTTCAGAGATCCCAAGAGCAATTAGAGGCAAATCTATGTCAAAGAGGTAAGCCCCATTGTCCTTTCTCCTGGGCACCCCAGTGGCTTCTTTCTCTAGAATGAGGTTGCTGGGAAGGGGAGAGGGCTGCTAGAGTGGGGATTGAGGGGGACTTGGGGTAAGCTCAGGGCACACTGGAATATCAGATTCTCCTCCCCCACCCTGCCTCAGACCCCCCACCTACAAGATCTTGTGGTCCAGGCTCTGCCTTAAGGCCCTTTATTTTTAAAATCCCTGTGGGTTCCCTCCCCAAACCAAAGACCACACTATGGTAACCCTGGCCTTGGGCCCAGGAGACTGGGGTGGGGCATCCGGCCACACCACCCCCTCCCTGGGGATGGCCGAGGGCCAGCAGAAGGGCAGGGAGGCGCCTGGTCCCAGCCTCCGGCAGCTCAGCTGAGAGCCCTGGCATGGCCCTAGCGAGGCGTAGGGAGGACTACATTAACCCTCCCCTGCAAAAAATAATAATAATAATAATAAAAGCATTTATAGAGTTCCTAGTCAGCAAAATAGTTTACATGCATTGTCTCACTTGATCTTCACGACATTTAGAGGGAGGTGCCATCATCCTACCCTTTTTGCAGATGAGGCAGAGTTTAAGTGACTTGTCTAGGGTCACACAGTGACACAGGTCTTCCCGACTACAGACCTATAGGAATACAGGGTCCCTATACTCTGGGCCCAGCTCCTTCTCTTGACTAGCCTGTTTCCCCTGTCTGTGTCCCTTGCTTCACATATTAGTGTGTGCCTGGGCAGAATCACACAATCTGTGATTCACGGAATCATAGAACAAAAGATCCTTAGAATAGAAAATATTAGAAAATGGGATGTCAGAGCTGGAAAGGAGCCCGAACCTAAAATATTAGACTGTAGAATGCCAGAGCAGGGAGGGGCCTTAGAACAGGGGATGCCAGAGCTGGGAGGGGCCTCAGAACAAGGGATGCCAGAGCTGGGAGGGGCCTTAGAACAGGGGATGTCAGAGGTGGGAGGGAGCTTAGAACAAGAGAGGTCAGAAGTAGGAGAAGAGGAACCTTGGGGATCATCTAATCCATTCCCTTCTTTTAACAGGTTAGGAGTTATAACTGGGTTATAACTAAACCAAAGGGTTGTAAATCAAACCAGTTTATAAGACCACGGCCTGGGAGTGCAAAGATGAAAACACTAGAGTCTCCTCTCCTTAGACTGGATGGGAGAGATGATGGATCAAGAGCCATCTTCAAAGTCAGGAAGGCCTAGAAACAAATCCTACTTCTGACACATAATGTTTGTGTGACCTTGAGCAAGACACTAACTTGGATCTCTCAACTTGTTTATCCAAAATATTGTGAAAATGCTATTAATTAATATGATTGGTTCCTTTCTAATTTTATATCCATCGTCCTCAAGAATTGAAACTGTTGACTTTCTTTGTATTTCTAGGGCTTAACACAGAACTGTTTTCTCAACAAAGATACTGTAGTGGTTTATCATTTCCTTCTCCAACTCATTTTACAAATGAGGAAACCGAGGCAAACAAGGTGACCTGCCCAGGATCACACGTCTGAGGCTAGGTTTGAACTCAAGAATTGTATCTTCCTGATTCCAGGTCCAGAGCTCTATCCATTATGGCGCCACCTAGCTGCATTTTGACACATAACAGTTGTTTAATAAATATTGCCCAACAGACCATTACTCAATATTTAAAATATTTTGTTTTATGTATTTAAAAGAATATTCCTTTGAGAAAACGCCCGTAGACTTAAGAATTCCCGATTTAATTTCACAGATCCCTCAAGCAATTCCCTGAAGACATGTTCCAAATAAGGTGCTAACCTTTATTGGTGGATCGAGTTTCCTCACCTGGAATTTCCCTCTCCTAATGAAATCCCCAGTCTAGTCCCTATGTCTCTTCTTCCTCCTTCAATGAACTCACAGCGAAGTGAATAATCATTACCTCCCACAAATACTCAGGCATGCTCGTACATGCATTTTTATTTTTAGGGGAGCAGACAGGTATGATACATATTTTTCTAGACAAGATTTACTCACATGAGGGATACTTGGACTGCCACATAGGAGGTGAGAGAGATTTCCCTCAAAGCAGACCCCGTCAGGTCAATAGAGTCAAGTTCCCTGCATTGACCCTCAAAACCCTTCCCATGCTCACCTGGAAAAACTGTCTTCAAACTGTCACGTGCTTTTCACTTTCAAAAGTATTTTTTCCCATCATTCCCTCCTCTGAACCAATCTGCAAAATAGCAGAATGAGTATTAATATTCCCACTGACCAGGTAAAGATGCTAAGACCTGGGGAAGGTCACAGAACAAATCAGTAACAGAGTTCCTATTGCTTATTTTTTGGGGGGGAGGTGTACCCACAATCTGGAACCCCAAATATAACAGCCACAAAGACAATAAGTAACACCCGATCACAACAAGGCATTTTTATCCTTCTCTATAGTAGTCCATGGAATATTAAATATAAAAGAACAGCAAAATGTGGTGTGTCTCAAGACCATTTCTATGTCAATACCATCAAAATAAACAGAGAGAGAGATTGAGAGAGATAAAGAGAAAGATTAAAAGAGTATGAGAGAAAAGAGAGCGATTAAGAGAGAAAAGAGAGATTAAAGGGGGAAGGAACAGAAGGAGGGAGGCAATTACCAACCACAATAGTAATTATAATAGCTTGTACAGGATTTTAAGTTTTACAATGCATTTTCCCCAAAAAAATTCTGTCTAGATCAACAGTCAAGCCTTATTAAGAGTTTATTATGTCCCAGACATTTGTTAAGTATGGAGGATATAGGGAGAAAGGTAGCAAATCTTATTGCTATTTTACAGATGATTTAACGCTGGCTCAGAGACAGGTTATGCTCAAGGTCATAAAGGGAATGCCAGAGTCAAAATAATCTTTCATCTGAACAGCTTTGGACATGTCACTCTGCTCAGAAATCTTCAGTGGTTTCCTATCGCCTCCCTCAGTAAAGTTCCATTTCCTTTGTCCAGTATTCAAAGCCCTTCAGAATTGGATCTTACCTTCCATTACTGCTCTCCTAGGTTCTACCCTTTTCATGCTGAATCTGGCATCAGAAAACCCTGAGTTCAAATGCAGCCCCAGATTCATGCTAGCCGAGTGACTTTGAGTAGGTCATTTCAACTCCACTGACCTCAGTTCCCTCCTCTGTAAAGGGAGAATAATAGCAGCACCTACTCCCCAGGGTTGTTGTGAGGACAAAATGTGACCATGTTTGTCAAGTTCTTGCCAGCCTTAAAACATTATATAAATATTAGCTATTATAATTCTGTACTCCCAGGAACAGGTTTTGTCCCTGGAATGTCTTTGTCTCTCTTAGTCTGTGGCACCCATTTTCTCTCCCTTTCTTTTTCTTCTTCTTCTTTTTTATTTTTTTAAAGACCAGATTATTTGCGATTTCATTTGATATGGGGAACATCAATCTGGTCTCTGGGTAGGTTTCCATACCTTTCCTCCCCAGTTCCATCCATGCTTTATACGGTTACACGACCATGTTCTCAAACATAGATCTGGAGGTCACTCCTCTTCTCAAAAGTCTTCAATGGCTCCCTATTGACCATGGTTGGTACCAATCTACCTTTCTAGATTTATCTCTTCTAGGCAACCCAAGGTGGACATCCAGCCTGAGGTCACAACTCTATATTCCCCAGAAGAAACCTAGTTCCTCCTATCTCCATGACTTCGTTCACACTGCTCCCTTTACATGGAATGCCTTTCTATCTTTTCAAGTGAAATGCAGCCTCCTCCAGGAAGGCTGCCTAGATCCCAAATCAGGAACGGCCTCCTTCAGACATAATATACACTCGGTTTGCACCTTTCTAATGTATTTTGTAGGAAGAACTGGTCAGCTAGACACCTACTTTTTTAGCCTGGGCAATTTACCTTAATCCACTAGACAAGGAAATGGCAAAGCACTCCAGGGTCTTTGCTAAGAAAACCCCACACAAGATCATGAGGAACAGGACACAACTGAACAACCACAATGTCCTCTAGGCAATAGAGTGGACAGATGACTTGGACCTGTGGGTTCAAGTCCCTTTTCTGGTTGACATATTGAGCCTGGGTAAGGGGCTTCAACTCTCAGTGATCCAGAGAACTCCCCAAAATGAAAGTTTTGGAGAAAATACTGCCCTACAGCAGTGAAAGGACATTTCTCAAAAAAAGTTCCCTCTACCAACGAGATCACAGGGTCAGTCTATCAAGCCCCACCTCCCATCCCAATAAATCTGAAATGTGTCAACATAGTGGGTGTTTGTTCTTTATCTCCTAGCACTCAGAAAAGCACGGACCCCTGCTATCTTATCTCAGTTTCGTTGCTCCTTGTACCTAATCCCATTCTCTGGCTAGCGTTTGGTGACTGAATAACCGAGAAACAAAGGCAGTATTCAAATTCAGAGTTTCTGCTTCCAGCTCCAATGTTCATCCCCCAGGAAATGTTTCCGTGGATGGACTCAAACCCAGTCTCTAGTCGCTAGGTTAATCACCCTTTCTATTAGGGAAAAGATCTGGTCTTATCTAAACTTTGGGTCTCCCCCAAGAGATTCTCTGCACTAAGTAATCAATGCTTATTAGGCAAAGAGCTTCCAAGAACCACCCTAGCCCAGAGCCATTGTAGGCCCTTTCTTCTAAAGGACACTAAATGGCTCTTAACTCTCACCCTGCTCAAGGGCATCCTGGCTTGCTCTCCAACAGAAGGGAGCTCCAGGGTGGTGTTAGGGTTCCAATAGCCTGTGCTATTGTACCACCCCCTCCCTCCCTCAAAAAGTGACTGAAAATTACATGTGGAAACTCAGGGGCGGCAGGGACCTTGGACATGTCAGCTGCCAGCTAAGTAAACAAAATGACTCTGGCAAGCTTTCCAGCTTCAGTGTCAAAGACCTTGAGAAGGGCCCAGCCCCCCTCAATGCCCTGTCCCAGCCTGTCCCAGTTCAGCATACACATTCACCACCGAGACTGCCCTTCCTCTAGGGAACATCAAGCCTGCTTAACTCCTTCTGGCAGGACTGGGAAGCGACTCTAACATTTATCAGACTTAGAGCTGGAAAGGATCTCAGAGGTTATAAAGTTTAATTTAACAAAGGAAGAAACTGAGGTCCAGAGAGGTAACCCATTTCACACCAAAAGTAGCAGAGCCAGATTTCCAGCACAATCCCTAAAATCCAACTTTCTATCCCCTTTGAGCAATAGATTACAAACTCCCTGAGGGCAAAGATTTTATTTTACTTGATCTTTTAGTATTCTCCAACTCTTTGAAAAAGAAAAGTAGCAAAGGATTACCTCACAGAAAAGTGGAGTGTATATATATATATATATATATGTATATGTATATGTATATGTAAAAATAGTATATACATGTGTCCACATTACGTGTATATACATATGAATACATGTAAACTGTGTCCATATGCATACATCTATAATCTAAACATATATACACATTATATGTATACGTGCATATACATATATATTACAGATGTGTACATGTGGTCGTGTGCCTCAGTTTACCTATTACAGTTGGGCAGTTTGAGAGAGTTGCCTTGATATTTTCTCTGTATCCGAGGAAGAGGAAGGATGCTTCCAGCACTTTAGGCAGACCTCGTCAGTGGTGAATTTAATGGGAGGACGAGTACAGAGTCCACAGAGATTGAATAAATGTGGGAGAGTTGAAATATCTCTTCTTGAAGGGAGTAATCAGCTTGCTGGAATATCTCCCTCTACATGGAGCACGGGGTTCTGTATGCAGAACTTTGGAATTGATTACATGACCTGGGAGATACCAGCAAAGCACCGCCCCCATCAAAGCCCACATTCTGTGCCCAGTGATCGAAGCAGAATTTGCAGTAGTTCAAAAGAAATTCAGGAGGCACAGATCCAGACACATGTCCACTCCAAATGCCCTGACCTGTCGTAGCCCCTTCCAAGCTCCTATTGGTCTGGTCAGCCACAGTCAGACACACAGTGATGTCATTTTGATTCTCTTTGAGAACAAAGGACAGCTTCCATAAACCACCAGAAGAAGCCAAAAATATCTTTATTGAATGAATGAATAAATGAGTGAATAAATGCATCTCTCTGTTTCTTACCATTGCCAATATCTGTGTCTGATTCATGGAGATTAAGATGAGCTGATAACATGTGTGATAATATCCATATCTTCTCCGGGCTATTAGCATCTTATCTAGATGTTTATAGCCCGGAGAAGATAAATGGGAGGGATATGTTCAAATAGCTGAAATAGAGTGTGGAAAGAAGAGTTAACTTCATTCTACCCAGTCCTAGAGAGCAAAGTAGAAGGCCAGGAGGCAGTTACAGAGGTGGATGTCAACTGGACATGAGCCGTTTGCTGCTGATTCAAGAAAAATGAGCAGAAGCATTCAAGGCTTGATGATCACTTGTTTAGGATGCACAAGGAGGTTGGGTATCAGGGACCTCTAAATCATTTGTAAAATGCCTTAACACAGAGCCTGGCATTCAGTAGGAGCTTAATGTCTCCTTTCCCTTCTGCTCTAAGGAGATTCCACTTCTTTTCTAAAATGCTATGAATCTGATATTAAATCACATACCCTGATAAAGCTAGCTTAAAGTCCAACTAATCAAGCATTTATTAAATGCCCACTGTATGCCCGGGACTAGGAGATCCCAAACCAAGTCTTTGCCCTCAAGGTGTTTCGATCCTAATGGCTCAGTTTAGGATTGCTCTCTGCCAAGGGGGAAGATCCATTTGGTCTCTTTGGGGAGCCCATACTCTCCTTAGCACTAATGATACCTAGACTGGAGACTGAAACACACATACACACTACATTGGGTGAGGTTAGGCAAGAAGTTCTGTAGAAATTCAGAGGAGGGGTAGATCAGTGTGGATGGGAGGAGCACCCTTCCTCTGAGACTATCTAACAATTACTCCCCATATAATACCATCTAATTAGGGTTGCTAAGAGGCGCCATAGTGCACAGAGCATCCGCTCCTAGTCAGGAAAGCCTGAGTTCAAATTTAGCCTTAGATACTTTACTGTTTGCCTCAGTTTCCTCATCTGTAAAATGAGTTGGAGAAGGAAATGGCAAACTACTCCACTATCTCTGCCAAGAAATGGCACGAACACCGAGTTATTTACTAGAATTCTCTAAGGGCAGGGGCTCCTCCCCTACCTTGTGTGTTCAGTGATTAACACATAGTAAGTGCTTAATAAAAGTTCGGTGATTGACTGTGGGACTGAATACTAATCCGAATCTCCCGGAATCTTGATAAATTCCTGGTAACTTAATGACTAGCTTTGTAATGTTTATTCTCCTTTGCCACACAGGGCTAAAGAGGATCAAGATATTCCCTAGTCCATTCCATATCTCCCATTCTCATTCTTTTAAGAATTAAGACCTTATTGGGAAAAGATATAAAACCAGGACATGTTTGGGAAAGAGGGTGATGTCAGAACTGGGAAGGGGCCTTAGAACAGGAGGCAGACCCTGAGTTGGGAGGATCAGATGGGCTAGGACTGTGGAGTCCCTGGAGAGAAAAGATGGGAGACTGCCAGAGATAGAAAGGCCCAGAGATCACCTAGTCCAATGTCTCATTTGACAGAAAAGAACATTCAGTGCTTTGTTTACAATTATGCAGAATTCTCCGAGGTCATCTCAGCCCACCCTTGACTAAAGTCTGATTCCTCCAGCAAGAAGCGCCATCTTGATCTCAGAGATTTTATTGCACATTGCTCCCCTTCCTATGCTGCATGGTCCCACCAAATGGTCCTTCTCAGTGTTCCTCCTCTGCACTGGCTAGCCCACATTTTTCCACCGCCACACTTTAGCCCAGGCTAT
Source organism: Antechinus flavipes (assembly GCF_016432865.1). Taxonomy (NCBI): domain Eukaryota; kingdom Metazoa; phylum Chordata; class Mammalia; order Dasyuromorphia; family Dasyuridae; genus Antechinus; species Antechinus flavipes. The sequence goes on from NC_067402.1 coordinate 285,647,308, forward strand.
CCCTTATGCTGGATATACACACACCCCCATCCCGGGCTGGGTATTCCCTCCTAGGTTCCACCACATTACATCTGATTCTTCACATCCCCATTTGAGGTTTTCTTGGGGAGACTAGATGGAGTAGCTTGCCATTTCCATTGTTAGCTAATTTTACAGAGGAGGAAACTGAGGCAAATAGAGTTAAGTGACTTACCTAGGATCATACAGCTAAAAAGATGAGTCTTTCTGATTCCAGGCTCAGCACCCTATTACTGCTCTGCCTAACTACTTTAAAAGGCTTCCTTCAAAGCTCAACTGGAACATCTCTTCCTAATTCCCAGTGAATGCCTCCCCTCCTCCTCACCCCCATCCTTGGTATCTCTCTTATATATACTCACACAAGTACAGCTTGCTTCCTCAGAAGAATGCCAGTTTCTTGAGGGCAGAATTGATATTTCTGATTTAGCATCCCCAGTCTCTATCATAGTGCTGGCATTTAATAAATTTTAATTTATTTAATAATTTAATTTAATACATTTTAAAGACTGGAAGATTGAAGAAGTTGTCCATCCTTTACTTGGAGCCCCCATCAGTGAAGGGGAAAGCAGCTATCCAAAAAGACCTTTCCACTCCAATTGCTGGAAAATAAAATCGTTCTCATTGTAACTTTCCCCAAATTGGTCCTAGCTCCACTGCTTAGGGCAATGAAGACTAACAGCCAATCAATAAGCATTTATTAAGCACTTACTAATCCCACATAAGTAGCTGGAAGGGGAGAGAGTTGCAAAGAAAAGCAAAAATAAGGTACTTGCCCTCAGGGAGCTTGGGAGATGGGAGAGACAATACACAAAAACTATGTTCATGCAAGAAATAAAAATTAGAGATGAAAGGCATTTTCAAAGGAAAGTCACTAATGGTAAGGGGATCAAAGAAGGTCTTTAGAAGAGGTGGGATCCTAATTGAGTCTTGAAGAAGGACAGGGAGGCTAAGAGGAGGGGATTAAATCAGGCTCCAGGCAGCCAATGAAAAGGAATGAAATTAGGAAATGCAAGTTAATGGAAGTAAACTAGGTTATAAAGGGCAGCAAAATAGGACAAGACTGGAAATAAAAGGAGCAGGTTGTGAAATGAATTGAATACTGATCAGATTCTAGAGGTAATAGGGAGCCACTGGGATATTTTGAGTGGGGCAGGTGACAAGATCAGACCTGATCGCTTTGGAAGCTGGGAGGAGGGTAGACTGGAGTGAAGTGAGATCCAAGGGGAACAGATCCCCCAGTAGCTATTGTACTAATGCAGGTATAAGGTGATGAGGATCTTCACCAGGGGGAAAGCTGGCCAACTGATAGACAGTGAAGGGAGAAACAAGAACGTTTGACAATGGATGGAACATGGAGGGTGACTATGAATCAAGAGTTGAGAATGGTCCTGGGGTTTAAGCCTGGGAGACTGATACCCACAATAGTAATAAGGAAGTTCCACCAGTCGGTTAGTCAATAAGCACTCTTTAAATTAATTAATTGCTATGTGCTAGGCACTGTGCCAAGTTGAATGGTTGAGTGCTAATGGAGCCATTCTGGGAGAAAGGATAGCGAGCTCCATTTTGGACATGCTGAGATGCCTACGGGATGCTCAATCTGAGGTGTCTAACAGGAAGTTAATGATGCCGGACTAGAGCTCAGGAGGGAGATCTTTTTTGTCTTTCAGTCATTGCGGTCACGCGGGATTCTTCGTGATCCCATTTGGGGTTTTCTTGGCAGAGATACTGGAGTACTAGAGAAATGGGCACAGTATAGATCCTACCCAAATAAGGATCCAGCAATGGAGATTGAGAGGTGGTCGAATGGGGAGGAAGGGAACCAGAGAGAGCAACGCCATGAAAACTAGAAAGAACAAAGAATCAAGGAGAAGATGGGGATTGACAAATGTTTAAGACTGCAGAGAGGTCAGGAAGGATGAGGAAGGAGAAAAGGAACTTAGATTTATGGAGTCGCTCTTCTAGGAATTATGTGATCTCCACACATGGGCTTTCTGTCACGTTGGGGTGGGAGGTACCCACATGCCAGGGCCCACGTCAAGGTCAGAGAGGAGGGTCTTTGTCTTCTTGTCCTGGTCCCCCGGACCGAAGGGGTCCTGGAGGTGCTGAGAGCTCTGGCCCGGCCCCTGGCTCCCCGCCCACCTCCCTATCACCGCCTGACAGGCCCAGACTGGACAAAATGACCCATTGTTCCTTAGCTCTAACACTCTTCCTGTCCCCTCGGGGGACTAGCCAAGAACAAAGGGCAAGAGAGTCCAAACCCTGAGTCAAGGACCCCCTCCTCAAGCAAACCCCTCCCCCCACCATTCCCCAACCCCCGGCCCCAGAATAGCTCCCAGAAAGCCAACTCAGCTAGAAATACAACCTCTCGGCCTCAGAGCAGTTTCTGCTGAACCTTCCTGCTCCACCACCCAGCTGACCAAACCAGAGGTGCTGACCCTGCCTGGTGCAGGACGGCTCGGCCTGACAGGCAGTAAGGGGGGTGGGGGAGAGAAAGGTATTAACCCAGTTTCTTTTCCTATCCCCAAATCAATTGAGAACTATAAATGGGGTCAGAACTGAGAAGGGCCTTGGAAAAGGGGATATCAGAGCAGGGAGGGAGCTTAAAATAGGGGATGTCAGGGCTGGTAGGGTCCTTAAAACAGGGAATGTTAAAACTGGGAGGCAGCTTAGAACAGGAAATGTTTGAGCTGAGAAGGGTTTTAGAAGAGGGAATGTCTCCAAAGCAATCCCAATAAACTTTGGACAGAAAATACCACATGCATCCAGAAAAAGAATTATGGGGACTGAATATAAATCAACACATTGCTATATTCACTTCTTTTTTCTATTTTATTTTATTTTTTAAAATTTTCTTTCTCATGTTTTTCCCCTTTTTTCTGATTTTTCTCTCCCACCATGATTCCTAAAGCAATGTGTATTAAAAACAAATAAATTCATAAAAGAAAAATAAAGAACAGAGAATGTCAAAGCTGGGAGGCAGCTTAGAACAGGGAATGTCAGAGGGGTCTTGGAACAGGGAATGTCGGAGCTGGAAGGGACATGGAATCTCAGAATTGGGTGATCTTTAGAACCTGGAATGTCAGCGCTGAGAAGGACCTTAGAACAGAACAGAGTCAGGAAAGATGTCAGCAATTATCTGTTTCGATTCCTTCTTTCAGGGGTGAAAAGACTGAGCCCCACAAAGGAAGACTTTGTCCAGCTAACCTGTGACAGAGTCAGGACCACCTCCAATTCTCTGACTGGCTTAGGAATCCAGGACTTCCCCCTGCCCCATCACCCTGACTCCTTTCTTAGCTGTCCTTCTCTAAAGGAAGACAGTAGCTAAAGGAAAGAATCCCTCCCAAGCGCACCCTCCCCCACATCACTACTTCCCTGGAGCCACAAAGAAGCTTCTGGGACTGATGAAGTCAGACTCGGAGTTCAGGTCTGAGCAAAAGCTTCCCTCCCGGCCTTCCTTCCCCAGTGCCTGGACGTCCAGGGACATTTCCGGTCCCTGACAGCTGTTCCTGCTCCAATGGGTGTCTCCTGCAGAAGCTCAGTCGGTACAAGGCCCCCTCCCCACTGATGTTTACAGTTGGCCGCCCACTCTGACCCTCCCTCTCCCAGCCGCACACTCACACTCCATCTCACACACTCACTACACGCTTCATTCCATCCCCACAGGCCTTTTGAAAGTCACGGCCATCTATCTTCATCCCTGCATCTCTCATTTAGTCTCAGTTGTATCATTCTCTGTCTCTGTGACTTCAGGAAAGAGGTCTTAGTTTCCTGGTCTCTAAAATGAGGCTATTTACAAAAACAAGACCCATTTCCTAGTAGATAAATGGTAAGAGAATATGAACAGGCAGTTTTTAAAGAGAGAAATCCAAGTGATCAGTAGGCAAATGGGAGACAGAGAAGAATGCTCCAGATTACTAATAATTAAAGAAATGTAAATGAAAGCAATTCTAAGGTGATTTTTACCTCATACTACATCAGACTGGCAAAGCTGGAAAAAAAGAAAAAGGACAATTGTTGGAGGGGCTGTAGCAAAACAGGCACGTTCAATGCACTGTTGGTACAACTGTGAATCGATTTAGCCATTCTAAAAAGCAAATTTGAAGCTACCGACATGCCTCATTTTATAGTGCTTCACGGCTAGTGCATTTTTGTTGTTGTTTTGTTTACTACTTGAAGGTTTGTGGGAACCCTGCATCCAGCAAGTCTACTGACACCATTTTTCTAACAGTGTGTTCCAATAGTTGTCTCTGCATCCCATTTTGGTAATTCTCACACTATCTAAAACCTTTTCATTATTATTATAATTGTGTGTGACCGGTGGTCTTTGATATTACTCTTATAATTCTTTTGGGGGTCCAACCCTAATAATTACCCATGCAAGACAGTGAGTTTAATTGATAAAATGTTGTGTTCTGTTTCACTGATTGGTCATTCCTCTCTTTCTCTTTGGGTGCCCCTATTCACTGAGACACAATAATATTGAAATTAGGCTACCTGATAACCCTACAATGGTTCGAGTGAAAGGAAGAGTGGCAAAGTTCATTATTTTCTTGTTTTAAAAAATTGTGGGGCAGTTAGGTGGTAGAGTGGATAGAGCACCAGCCCTGAAGTTAGGAGAACCTGAGTTCAAATCTGACCGCAGACACTTAACATTTCCTAGCTATATGACCTGGGCAAGTCACTTAATCCCAATTGCCTCAGCAAAAAAAAAAAAAAAAGAAAAAGAAAAAGAAAAAGAAAAAAAGAAAAAGAAAAAAAAAGAAAGAAAGAAATTGCTACATCCACCCCAGCCTTCAGCAACCATAAGCCTGGTAGTCAGCAACCATCGAAGCAAGACCCTCCAACACCAAAAAAGATTATAACTTGCTAAAAATCCAGATTATGGTAGCTTTTTTTTTTTTTTAGCAATATTTTTTTTAAATCAAGGCATATACATTGTTTTTTTTTTAAGACAATATTTTGCATGCTTAATAAACTACAATATAGCATAAGCATAATTTTTATTATCACTAATTATATGTATTCTTTGATTGAATGATATCACTACTTGGCTTATACTCTTCAGAACTCAAATGAAGAAGAAAGATAATAAAATAATATTTGTGGCAGCTCATTTTGATGTACTAGAAATTAAGACAGGGCCCATCAATTGGGAAATGATGTTGTATTATAATATAAGAATACACTAGAATGTTAATGCTCTATGAAAAAAATGATAAACCAGTTGGTGTCAGAGAATTTAGGGAAGATGTGGGCAGGTAGTTGGTACAGTCAATAAGAGTGCTGGGCTTGGAAGACCTGAATTCAAATCCAACTTCAGAAATTTCCTAGCTATCCTATATATAGGATAGCTATTATCCCTGATTGGCTCAATTTCTTCATCTGTAAAATGGGGATAATAGTAGTACTTACTACCCAAGGTTATTGTGAGGATCACACAAAATGCTTTATCGTGTAAAGCATGCAAAACTTAGAGAACAAGATAAGGGTTAGTTATCATTAATAGTAGTAGTTAATAGAAAAACTCTTTTGAGTATTTACAGTATTGATTGTATTAAGTACATTTGATTGTGCTACGTATTTGCCTTCCTGCTTTTACTAGCTCAGGTCCGGCCTCCAGAAAGCTCTTAATCCTAATTCTGGACACCTTTTCCTTAGTTCATCCGAGAAAAAGGGTGTGTTTGGCAAAATATCTTCACTGATTCTCAGGAGAGATAGAAAAGCAATGTGCCAAAGATAGGCTTATGAAGTGACTGGGGATAAGGGAAAGGGGAGCCACCTCTATTCTCTAGAATAGGACCTTACACATAGCAGGCAATTAGTGAGTCCTTTTTGGTATAATAATGCCTGATATGTATTTTACATATATTATCTTATTGGAGTCTCAAAACAAAACCAAGATGGAAACTCTCCAGTTATTATAACCAGTTTATAGATAAAGAGTTAAAAAGAAAACAACTAAAGTTCAATTTATCACACACAATTTATCAGTTGTGACTTACTGAGATCACACTGCTGGTAAGTAGCAGAGCTAAGACTCAAAGCCAGTCAATCAATCAACACTCAGTCAATAAATGTTTATTAAGTACCTACTATGTGTTAGGTGGGCAGTTGGGTAGTACGGTGGATAGAACACAGAATTAGAAGTAGAAAAAGAGAGAATAAGAATGGTTTCATGTAGAAGGTATCACTCACAATGAGTCTTTTTTTTAAAAAAAGAATTCTAAGAGGTAATGGTAAGAAGGAGTGCATTCTAGGTATGGGGTATAGCGTAGGCAAAGGCAGGGAAGTGGGAAATGGAATATTATAAATGAGAAATAGCTAGTAGTCCCCTGGTACTGAATCATGGACTACATTTAATAAGCATGGAAAGCTAGTCTGGACCTCAGAATCCCATTCAATCCTTGTTCTGTTTCACCACAGGAAGGGAAGGGATTTAGGCAAGTCCTTGACAGCAAAAGGGATTTGGATACACAAAGAAATGTGGGAAAGCATTCCAGGCTCACCTCTCCATCACAAGGAATTGTTTACTAAGTCCTTCAAAAATCAATCAAAACTATATATAGAATTCCTACACATTCAGAGGAGATAGCCAATATTTCATATTTCAATATTTCAAGAATGTTGGCTCTATATCCAAAGGCCCTGAGTTCAAATCCTCTAGTTCTGATGCTACTTGTGTGATCTTGGGCTAATTATTTCTCTGAACCTATTTCCTAGATGATAAAATGAGGAGGAAGGTCTAAATAGTCTCTGAGGGCCCTTTCAGCTCTGGATGTAGCTTCTCATGACAATTCCTTCACCAGCTTTTCTCAAGGCAGGCTTCTAAACAGAGAATGTCCCAGTGTCCTCCTCTCCTAACCACACCTTTTCCTGCTTCCCCCCCTCAAAAAAAAAAAGGATAAATGTCCCATTGTTTCAAGGCTTAGCATCTTTCCCACCAGGCTGCACAGGCTCAGGTAAAAACTAAATCAATATAGCAAACCTCCACAGACAAAGAGGGGCACGGGTACTCCCCCTGCTCTGTCCCACAAAATAATAATCATAATCAAAAATTATCAACCATTTACTGAGCATCCCCTGGGAGTCCCAGTGGCAGTGGGTACTATAGAAGAAGATCCCATCCTGCCCCGGGAGAATTGAACAATGTGATGGCCGAGACAGGAAGCAATACCAAATTATGGAACAATAGCAGCTGGGATAGAAAACAAAAGCCTTGAATATAACCATCGAATGTTAGAGCTATAACTGGCCTTGGAGAATGGACTGTCACGCCTGGGAGGGGCCACCTTAGAACAAAGGATGGCAGTCCTAAGAGGGACATTAGAAAAGACGCTGTAAGAGCAAGGGGAGCATAGAATGTCCGAGTTCTGAATATCAGGATTTTTATAGAAATAACGTGAGAGTTGGGAGAGATCTTAAAATAGGTGATATCAGAGGTGAAAGAAGTCTTAAAGCAAATAATATCAGAGCTGGAAAGGAACTTAGAATATAGAATATTGGAGCTGAAAAAATGTCAGAGTTGGAGAGAACAGGGAATGTCAGGGCTGGGAAGAACTTTAGAACAGGGAATGCCAGAACTGAAAGAGAGCTTAGAACATGGACTGTCAAAGCTGGGAGGGAGCTTAGAACCGGGAATGTCAAAGCTAGGAGGAAACCTAGAACATAAAATGTTAGAGCTGGGGGGATTTTAGAACAAGAAATTTCATCACTGAGAGGGAGCTTAGAACAAAGAATGTCAGAACTGGATGGGAGCTTAGAACATGAACTGTCAAAGCTGGGAAGAAGCTTAGAACCAGGAATGTTAGAGCTAGGAGAAAACCTAGAACATGGAATGTCAGAGCTGGGAGGATGCTTAGAACAAAAGAATGTCGGAGCTGGGAGGGGCCTTAGAATTTGGGGTGTCAGAATTGGGAGGTGACCTAAAGCCTGGGCAATCCAACCTGTTCAGTGATGTAATTACAGAGTCTAAGGGCTGTGACCATTGCAAAAAGAGACAAGATTGAGGACAAGAGGTGGAGTGTAGCAGAGGGGAAGTCTTCCCATTATCCCAGGTCCTTCTGTGATTTTCTAGGCAACAAAAACTCTCCTCCTCCCTTCCCTCTCTCTCTCCTACTTCCCTTTCCCAACTGTTTCCAGAGTAGGGAGGGCCTGAGCAGCCCAGCAGCTGACTTCACGTGGGTATGATGGGGCGAAGGCAGGCCTCCTGCCAATGGCCTCTGTTGACTATCACTGGCCAGAGACAAGAAGTTTTTACAGGCAGGGAGACCAAGGGCTGGGCCTATAGGTTGACCAAATCCAAGAGCAACTTAATGCCTAGGGATTCGTGTGAGTGTAAGTGGATGGATGGACAGACAGGCTGGTGAACGGAAAGCTAGATAGAAGTAGGTATAGACAGGCAGAGAGACAGAGGCACCTGCCACCAGGTGAGCTGACAGACGGATGGAAAGTAGAAATAACAAACGCTACAGTAGAGGGACAAAAGTGGAAGAGATGAACAGCACCCTACTTTTAATTAGAGGCCACACCTGAACTTCTTCATGGGTGGCCATCAGGGTAAAGAGTTGAACACTAGCATTGAGGAGTTGAACAGTCCCATCTCCAGCCCCCATGTTCATTCCCTGAGTCCCAAATCCCTCCCATACATTCCCTACTTTGAATCCACCTGGTCGAAGACATGGAAGCCAGCTAGCCAGGGGAGTCAATGGCCACTGTCTGAAGGGAGGCCCCTCTTTCTTTGGAGAGGAAAGGGATGGTGGAAGTGGGAGCGCAGGCAGCTCTTATCCCAAGGTAATCTCCCCCTGCCCCCATCTGGAAGGGATTCGTTCTGCATTCTGCAGTCCAGGGATAATGACTGTGCAGCCCACATTTAACCCTTGGGTTGCACCCAGACTGCTGGCAAAGATGTGCTGACGATCTAGCTGGTCTGTCCTTATTCTAACCCTATTCAATTAGATTGTTTGGAAGAGGATCATTAGTAAGACAGGTTGGACCTGCCATATTCCCTTCTACCTCCTCCAGAAGGAAAAAAAAAAAAAAAAACTAAGAGAGAAAAACCTAAAACAAAAGTATATATAGATGCCATCCCACAAGCATTTTTACATGCCTACCACAAATACTGACAAACACTGATGAGAGAGACAGAGAAAGAGGGAGAGAGAGAGAAAGAAGAGAAGAGAAGAGAAGAGAAGAGAAGAGAAGAGAAGAGAAGAGAAGAGAAGAGAAGAGAAGAGAAGAGAAGAGAAGGAAGAAAAGTAAAAGAAGAGAAGGAGGAGGAGGAGAAAAAAGAGAAGAGAAGAGAGAGAAAAGGGAGGAAGGAAGGAAAGAAGGAAGGAAAAAGAAAAAGAAAAAAATTCATTTCTTGAAAGTGTTATATTTTAATTAGGGAAGCCAGTATGCATAGGGGAGCAGTGCCCACATGAAATGGTAAGTGGGACAGTCACGTTCAAGAGGTAAAGGAATTAAAACCCAAGGGTATAATCTCTGGTTTAGGTAGCAAAGCAATTGGCAAGAATATGTTCTGGATCAAGGAAAGAAGGATAAATGGATGGAACTAAGGGTGAGTAGGGAGCCATCAACTTCTTCCCCAATCATGGCCATTCTTTTATATATATATATATACATATATATGTATATATATACATATATATATATGTATATGCATATACATATATATATAACTTTTTATTTACAAGATATATGCATGGGTAATTTTTCAGTATTGACAATTGCAAAACCTTTTGTTCCAACGTTTTCCCTCCTTCCTCCCACCTCTTCCCCCAGATGACAGGTTGACTAATAGAGTTAAATATGTTAAAGTATAAGTTAAATATAATATATGTATACATGTCATGGCCATTCTTTATAATAAAAGAAAAAAAAATCTGAAAAGTTATCCCATTCATATGGTATATTCAGTGCTCCTCACTCAGAGACCTCCACAGTCCTAAGACACATTCAGTGCTCTACATCCAGAATACTTCACTTCTGCAAAGAAGGCTGAGAGAAGGCTGTCCTCTGGTGTTTCCTCCTCCCTGCCTTCCTCTGCTCCATCTCCCCCTGCTTCTCTCTGTTCTTCATCTTCTTGCTTCCTTCTGGTGCAGTAATATTCCATGACACACATGTCCCACAATTTGCCTAACCATTCCCAATCAATAGGTATCGACTTGGCCCCCAGCTCTTGGCTTACTACAACAAGCACTTTAAAGTTGGCCACTTGAGCTCTTCCTAAGTGCTGGGTGGAAATAACAGGGTCATCGATCTGAAACAGAAAGCATCCTTAGAGAGCATCTCATCTAATCTCAGCTTAAAAAGCAAGAAACTGAGTCCAGAAAGGACACACACACACACAAACACACACACACACACACACACACACACACACACACACACTTTATTTGAGCTCCTCTACAAGTCCTGAATAGAAGTCACAAGATCCTTTCTCCTTTTGTACCCTACTCCTCCCCATTTCCCTGCAGCTCTCTTCCACCCAGCCACTCTCATCCTAGTGGCCCGGGGCATACAGGAGGGATGGAGTCACTCCTCTAAATCTGTCCCCAGATTCTACACACACACACACACACACACACACACACACTTCATCCCTCTTCCAAGTTCTCCAGGTGACAGAATCATTGATCAGTAGGATCATGGATCTTAGACCTGGAAGAGTCTGAGCCTCTGATTTTACAGAAAGGACCACTGAGCTTCAGAAAAGGCAGCAGTCTTAAGGAAGTGGCTAAGACCGGATTCTCGTTCCTGATTCCAAGATCTACCAGGTCCCACATCGCCTTCTCTGTGACCGAGGAGGAAAGGGGAATGGGGGGGGGGGGACTTCTACCCAGAAGAAGTATCACGGGAGTAGGGGTTCCACGTCAGGGTGCTGGCAAATGGGAGGTGGCCACCCCAGGCCCGCTTGTTGCCACCCGGCCACTACCGTCTGTACCACGGGATCGGAGGATTATATTTTTAGAGTGGGAATAGATGGTAGAGGTCAGTGAGCAAGCCCTGGCCATTTTACAGATGAGGAAACTGAGGCCGAGAAAGGGATATCGCTAGCAGAAAGGGACGCTTGTCTGATGTGTGTTTGGAGAAAGGAGACGACGGACGGAGAGTAAAGGCCCGAATTCCCCTCCCCCGGACGGCCCAAGCAAATTCTTGCTGTCTCAGTTCCTCGGAAGGCATTGGCCACTAGCGGCTGAGATCCCGCCCCGCCCTCCACGCCCCCCTCCCCCTTTCCCTCCTGCGCCCTCCTTCTCTCCCACCCCTCTCGCTTGAAAGCCAGAACTTCGGGTGGCCGGGGGACTGTCCCGGACAGACGGCCGGCCGGCCGCGAGAGGGCTGGGCACTGCCACTGGAACGGAGCGGCCCAACCAGCCGGGGAGGAAGGAGCTTTTAGTATCCCCCGCCCCGCCCCGCCCCACCCCACCCCCAATCCTGCCTGCATCTGCCTGGAGTGCCCGGGGGCAGGGCGGCCGAGACTCGCTGGGGAGGGAAAGAAACTGCAGCCGCTCCAAAGTTTCTTTTCCTTTTCTGCCGGGAAAACAAACCGAGAGAAAGAAAGCCCGAGACGCGGACCGAGGTAAACGTGCACGTTGCCGCGGGGCGCGGAAGAGGGGCAGCCGTCTAAGTGGGGGTCGGTGTGCCCACACGGGGAGGCTGGCCGGCACTGGGCCGGGCGCTCCGGGGGGAGGCACTGTGCCCCGAGCAGCGTTTGTGGGAGCTGCCTGGGAGAGGCAGAAAGTTGGGGGGGGGGGAAGTAGTTACTATGGGTGAAGGGGTGGAAAGGCGAGTGAATTAGCGGGAAGGAAGAACAGACGTAAGAGAGAAGAGAAAGGGGGAGCCACGGAGAGCTGGGCATAGGGCTGGAGTCTGCTCCCCACCACCCCCCGCTCCTCATTCCTGCGTCTCAGACAGGAAAGGGAGTCGCTGCGGGGAGGGGGGGGGAAGAAAGAGGGGGAGCGAAGGTTGTGGGAAGGCGGGGGAGAGGAAAGTGTTGTTCGAAGACTTTGTCTGCTACTAGGAGTCGGCGGCGGACAACACCCCCACACCCCCATTCTTAGAGTCGGCCCTGAGAGCTGGAAGGAAGGGGGGGAACACAAACCTAGAGGCCAGCCCTAAAACTTCGCCCCCCCTTAGTTCTTCTCTCTCTCCCCGCCGACTCCCTGTCCCGACTAGCAGCCACCGGATTTGGGGAAAGCCGATGAAGTCATCTCCCGTCCAGTCCCGTCCCCCCATCTCTGGTGGGGATCTCCCTAATTCTAAAATCTCCTGAATTTATTCCATCTCCTAACACACAAGAAGATCTTTCCTTGTTGGGGTCCCCTCTCCCCTTCCCTGCCCACTCCCCGGCTAGCAGCTGGATAGACGGACCCTTTTCCGAGACAAGCTAGGAAGGAATTGGGCGGAGAGGGGAGGAGGGAATAGGGGCAAGGGCGGGGGGAGGGGAGAAGGCTTCTTTGCTCTAGGTGACAGGAAAAGAGAAAGGGTGGGACGGGACTGCACGGGACTGGACCGGACGGGACGGAAAGGGAAGGGAAGGGGAAAGAAAGGCAGGCTGGGGAGGGCTGGCCAGCCGAGCTGGAGATGGAAGAGTTAATTCCAGATGTCGGTGAGGTTCTTGTAACTGCTCAGGTACAGTTAGGGATGTCTGGGAGTTCTGAGCTTGGGGCACAATCGACGCTTGCTTCCGTCCTAACTGGGGAAGGGGGGGAGGGGGGGAAGGGGTCTCCGACAGACATGGCAAGAAGTTTGAAGTCTTCCGAAAAGTCCCCGTGCGGGAGCTAGAGATCAGGAGGTGCTATCAGAAGGCCCGGATTCGAGTTCTAGCTCTGAGACATATTCGCTTTGGCAAAGCATCTCTGAACCTCAGTTTCCCCGTATGAAAATGGCGGGGGTGGAAGGCTAGAGAGGAAGGCAGGAATAGTCTTTGCATTACCTGCCTCGCTGGGTTTACATCCAGAAATATGAAAGGGCGAGGAAGGACGCCTCTTTCATCCCCATTCTTCGGGACTCCGGGGGGGCACTCTCCAGACCTCCCCAGGGCTGGCCCATTAGGCCTGTGCGCGTGGGGGTGGGGCAGAGGGGTGTAGGAGGGAGGGCTGCCCTGCCCTGCCCTAACTGCCCTCTCCCCGCCCCCCTCCCTAACCCGCCTGCGGAGCCCTCGCGCTCCCTGGCACCCTGGCACCGCGCTCTCGAGCTCTGCCCGGCTAGCGCTGGGGGCCGGAGCCGTCTCCAGGCTATGTGCCCTCTCGGCCCGCGGCCCGAAGGACACGTGGCGCCCGGGCGGCGGCTTGACCCATACACGGCCGGGACAGCGCCCAGGCAGAGGAGGCGTGGATGCATTCGCCCGGCTCTCCGCGCTGGGTGAGCCTGGGCAAACCGCCGCCCCTCTCTGAGCCTCAGTTGCTTCCTCTGTAAGTGATTTCCCATGGACCCTTCTAGCTTTTGGTCCGAGGATCCCGAGGGTATTTTGGTCCAAGGCAGTCCTGGAGACCCGCTTGGACTCTTCCCCTTGTAGTGGGTCCCGCTGCCCAAGCCCGACTAGCTTGGAGCCCCCAGCTCGGCGTTAACAAGTCTCGGCGTGGCACAGGCCCCCCCTGCTGGCGGCCTGGGCTTCTAGCTTGGGATTTCGAGCTGGAAGAATCCCCTAGTTCAAGGTTCTAAATTAACCTGGGTCGGGGGACCTTTTAAAAAGATCATCTTTATAACTGGTTTCCTGTGCAACCAGTCCACCACCACTTTTTTTTTTTAATTAACAAAAGAGAAAACCAATTCAATTCGATTCAACAAACATTTACGAAGAGCCTACTGTGTGCCAGGTATTGTGTTAACTTAGGTTCAGGGAGTTTGTAAGTTACTTAAGGTCACTGTTGCTCCTGAACTGAAGAATTACAAAGCACTTCTAATAATAACCCTGTGCCAGGCTTCTCATGTCCATTTTGCAAATGAGGAAACTGAGGCAGCGAATGCCCAGCGTTACATGGCTGCTCACTTAGAAATGCAGGATTTGAAACTAGGTTCAGTCCCTTCTCTTATTCCTTCTGCCTCTCAAGGGGAGACAACCCTGTAGGCAAATAAGGGAAAATAATAACCCCTCTTAGGTATATACTTAAGGCACTTTCCCACCAGTTATCTCATTAGGTCTTTGGGCAGGGCAGGGCTGATTATCCCCATTCTACAGGTGAGTAGATTTGAGGTGATTTTATCAGAAGTCACTCCACCAGAAAGTGGCAGAAAGGATTGTGGGAATTCAAAGGAGGTCGATGGGAACTGAAGAATTGGGGGGGGCTTCATTTGAGTAGGGAACTCCCCAGGGAGAAAACAAAGACCATCTCCTGCTTGGCAACTTACATAATGACTGCCCGGGTCATTATGATCTCACCCATTCTAACCCTGTCATTTGACAGATGAGGAAACTGAGGTTTAGAATGACTCATCCTGGACTCAAATTCCGGAAATAGTGGGCTAAGCTCCCCATCAATGATCCTGTGTGTCAGAGGCATATTCTGAGACAGACTCTCTAACCACTGCACCACAAGAACTCCTAAAGGAAGAATTGGGGCTTATATAGTGGAGAGTAAGGGAGCTGGCCACACAGAAGGATCTTTAGGAAGGAAAGTCTTAGAGGGCTGCCTGGGACTGAGACACTGAGAAATTACTTGCCAAAGTCAAAAAGAGTCAGAGGCAGGTATAAATAGGTAACAATTTATAAAGCACTGACTATGTGTTATGCACTTTATAATGAGCTTGGGAGGTGTAATCGGCTCTATTTTATGGATGGGGAAATGTGAGGCAAATAGGTCAAATGACTTGCTCAAGATCACACAAGGTCAGACTCCAGCTCAGGACTTCTTGATCCCCCAAGCCCATCACTCTATTCATTCCACCACCTCACTGTCTCAAATGTTCTGACTTGAGAGGCTGAGGGCTCTTCCTATCTCAGGAAATGACCCCTAGATGACTGATTGACTTCAGGGAGATCCACCATGAAAAGGGGGATTGGAAACAGTAAAAACAGCTGACTTTAGAATCAGGATCAGGAATCAAATCCTGCTTGGATTTCCTCCCTTTTTCCTACATGGGCAAATACTGATATTCTCTGGATCTCAGGTGCCTCATCTGTGAAATGATGAGATGATGAGATGGAGATCCTTCATGAAATGGGGGATTAGAAGCGGAGCAGTATGGTAACAGTAGACACAGCTGACTTCAGAGTCAGGATTTGGAATCAAATCCTGCCTGGATTTCCTCCCTTTTGTTCTCTAGTCTCCGTTGCCTCATCTGTAAAACGAATGAGTTAGAGAGCTTCCAAGGGCCCTCTGCCTCAGTTTCCCCATTTATAAAATTGGAGGGAGGTGGAAATTGGGGCTGAGGATCTCTGAGATCCCTTCTAGCCCTAAATCCATAATCTTGGGATTTTAAAAACTAACATTTTCTCGTGTTCTGGATAGACTAGCTCACTGCCTCCTTAAAACAAGGTGAGGTGGGTGCTGTCAATATTTCCATTTGATGGAAACTCTGAGAGATGAGTCACCTACCCTTAGGACTCAGGACCTCTAGAGTCCAAGAGCCTGGGTTCTCACACCTGGTCGTTCCCTGTTCTGAGGCCCCTCCCAGCGCTCCCATTCCCTGTTCTCAGCAGCTGGGTGACCCGAGGCAAGTGGTTGTCCATGACTGAGCCTTGTCTCGTCGCTTTCCACTCTGTCCTCCTTCAGGTCTCCACCCACTGGAATCGGCCAGCTCGTCCCAAGCCAACCCCCCAGGAAGAAAGAATCTGGCAGACTAGGCCGCTAATCCCCCAGTCAGACCTGCTCCAGCTACATCCGGGAGAGCTGCATCCCGAGGCCTTCCAAGGCCATGGCTCCCCCACAAGCCACACCCTCCAGGGCGGCACCTGTCCCCTAAGAGAAGGCCAAGGAACGAGAAAAGGGGACTGACCGCTCCCTTCCCCCAACGCTCCGGGACAGCCCCTAGCCCGGAAAAGCTGAGGTCGGTAGGAGGAAGGGGGTCGTCTCGCCCCTCGACCATCCATCGCCCTCCAAGAAACAAGTCAGCATGGACATGAGGAGGGTCGAGCAGCCCAAGGCCGCCGGGCCAACCCTCGGCTGGATGTCCGGCTCCCACAGGAAAAGGAGACCCATGAAAGCCGAGCTGACCACAGACATGATCAGCCCGCCCCTGGGAGACTTCCGCCACACCATGCACGTGGGCCGAGGCGGGGACGTCTTCGGGGACACCTCCTTCCTCAGCAACCACGGCGGGGTGGGCCGGGGCGGCGGCCGCTCCCCCAGAAGCTTCCTGCTCCGGACCCTGCGGCAGGTGCGGCGCGGGGGGCTTCCTTCCCGGGGCTTCAGCTCCTCGGCGGCCTCTCCCGACCCACCCGCCATCTCGCCCATAATCAAGAACGCCGTGTCCTTGCCCCAGCTCCACCAGGCGGGTTACGACAGCGTGGTGGTGAGCAAGCTGAGCTTCCGAGACAGCCCCCGGGGGTCCCCTGATGGGCACCATGGCTACGGTAAGGGAATTCTCCGCACCCACCCCATCCCTTCTCCTGGCCCCCTCCAACGGCCCCCTTCTCTCATTTCAGCTGACTTTGCTTGCTCCTCGAACCCCTCTGAGGCTCGGTGCCCGGCCCACCAGATGGGCTTAACAGATACTTGTTCAGTTTGGGGGGAGCGGACAGGGATGCTAAAGATTTTGGAGCCCCAAGACCTGGGTTCAAATTCAGATTTTGTTCTTTCTTTAGGAAGGGGCTGGAGAGGCAGGGTCTTGCCTGGTCTGGAGACAGTCATGGAGCCATGCTGCCATCTTGTGGCCAAAAAAAACCATAACCCCACTGAAATTAGGCTCATTTCTCCATAACTGGAAAGTATTTTTAGTCCAGTCCCCCCTCCCCCATTTTACAGATGAGAAAACTGAGATTTAACAGGGTGGAGTATTTGTCCACAGGGGGAGTAAGCATGAGGGGTGGGATTTATACCCAGGTTCCCTTCCTCTAGAGCAGTGGTCCCTTACCAAGTACCAGGCAGAGAGACCTTGGGATCTAGGTTTGATGACCTGACCTAACCAAGGACAGTAGTCCCCCGTTTCTCCATTGGTAGAAAGTAGCTCTCAGTGACTCAGATGAGTCAATTCAATTCAATGGTGATAAGACATGGTCCTGATGACCTTGAGTAATCGTCAGTCCTTTTTGTCTGCTTTCTAAATAATCAGCTAATAATATTTATTTAATAATAATAAATTATTATAAAATAATTAATAATAAATCAAATTTCTGTGAGGGCAGGGCATTATCTTTTTAATTTTGTATTCCTAGGTCCTCTCACATAGTAGGTGCCTAAAGAAACTCACTGAGTGAATGTTGAATGTGTAGGTCATTAGTCTGGTCTATAAGCAGACAGTACCCATAGAGCATTGGCCCAGAGCCAATCCATTTGAACTCAGGAAGACTCCAGGCTTAACGCTATCCACCTTGCCACCTAGCTGCTCTTGGCAGATTCAAATGCAGACTTAGGCACTTAGCCGTGTGATTCTATACAAATCACTTCACCCTATTTGCCTCAGTTTCCTTATCTGTAAAATGAGCTGGAGAAGGAAGTGGCAAACTACTCCAGCATCTTTGCCAAGAAAATCCCAAATGGGAGCACAAAGAGCCAGACATGACTTAAAAAAATGGACATAATAATAGCACCTTCTTCTTAGGTTGTGGGGAAGATCAAATAAGAAGTGTGTGTGTGTGTGTGTGTGTGTGTGTGTGTGTGTGTGTGCGTGTGTGTGTGTGTGTATGTGTGTGTGTGTGTGTGTGTGTGTACAATGGTTTGGATAGAGAATAATATCAAAATAATCTGGGTACCTAGAATTTGCAGTCCACAAAGGTCTTAGAGAGAACCTTTACTCCAGTCTCATTTTATAGGTGACTTGCCCCTATACAGTGCTTTACAACTCTTAAGATGCTCTATAAATGTCAGTTCTTTTCCCCCCTTTTTTATTGTTTTTTTTAAACTGGTAAATCATTATGTCCATTATTATCATGTCCATTATTATGTACATTAATTTTTTCTAACTACACATTTCTTTATGAACCACATTGGGAAAGAAAAATCAGAACAAAAAGGAAAAACCACGAGAAAGAAAAAAACAGAAGAGAAAGGGGGGAAAAGTGAACATAACATATGTTGATTTACATTCAGTCTCCATAATTCTTTATCATCATCATCTCTGACCTGTTCCATACATATGGGAAGTGGAGGCAACATAATATTAAGGGTGGATGATCAGCTTCTTGAGTTAAGAAGTTGTGGGCTTGAGTCCCACTTCTGACTCTTCTTGGTTATATGACTCTGACCAAGTCACTTATAAGTGTCCAGGAGAGAGAATTTCCTCACTAGGAATCTGAGGAAATCACAGATGTAGTCTAAAAATAAAATGAGTCGGAAGCACTAGACTAGGAGACATGGAGTCCTTGGTTCAAGTTATGTTATCTCTCCTTAATAATTATGTGATCTGAGAGGAATTATTTAATTCCCCAGTTTTAGTTCATTTATTTATAAAATGTGGCTCCAAATGGAAGGTCCATCTGCCTCTCTGGAGGTATTAGATGAGATTAAGTACTTCATCTCACGACTCCATGCTTCCTTTACTCTGGCTTTGCCCCATGCCAGGACCTCTGTCCCTCTTCCATCTTTCCCTCTGGCTTCCTTGGCTTCCTCCAGTCTCAGTAAAGGCCCACCTTCCACAGGAGCCTTTTCCTGAGGCCTCTGAACCTCCAGGGCTCCCTCCCCCCCTTCTGATTAGCTTCAGTATCCCCTGTCTGTGTTCCCCATGGGACTATGACCTGGAGGTCAGGAATTGTATTTGCAGACAATTCCGGGTACATTTGTTTTTAGTCAGGACCCCACTGGAGTGGTTTGTCATTTCCTTCTGCAGTTCATTTTTCAGATGAGGAAACTGAGGCAAACAGGGTGAAATGACTTGCCCAGAATCACAGATAGCAAGTATCAGAGGCCACATTTGAACTGAGATTTTTCTGACTCCAGGCCTGGAGTGATGTGCTCCAGAGCACCATTCAGCTGCCCTGCCTGACCCTAATGTCAGTAATTTCCATAGAACTCTGAATTCATTGGTGTGAGTGATAATAATATACCCAAATTTCTAAGATTTTGAGGTTCACAAAGGGTTTTCTCTCCAAGTATGAGGTAGGTAGTATCCCCATTTTAACAGGTAGGCAGACTGAGGCTCAGAAAGATCCCAGATCAAACAATTAGAAAATAGATGCTTGGGCTGCTGCCCACAGTGAGTCCTTCATCATTTTTTCATTCATTCAAACTTCTAGTCCAGCCCTGGTCCCACTCTAACTGGGAATTTCTGCCACCCACATAGGCAGGCCACAAAGCCTGGCTTTCTTCACCCAAACAATTGAAGGGACACCTTCCCTGGTGACCAGGACCAGGCCTCTGACCTTTCCACATCCATCGCTGGCTGGACTGCTTAGCCGGGGCCTCTTGCCCACACAGTAAAGGAGTATGGGAGGAGCTCCAGTGAAAGCTGAAAAGCCTCAGGGATTGGGACTCTTATTTGCAGGCTCAGTGGAAGGCAATGTCAGGGGACCTAGATTCAGATCCTACCCTGCCTATTGCAGGCACCCAGATTATTTTGACATTATCCAAACTAATTCTAGCTTAGAAAGAATCAAAATCCTCCCTCCATCTCCCGCCATCCACCGCGACTCTAACCCACAGAAAACTCCAGCTAACTTTTGTGGGGATCTTGACCAAGGCAAAGAGATTTCAAAATGCAGCTTGGGTTATTATCAGTCCAGAACTGAGCAACCGAGTCACTTTCTCAATCCACCTCTCCTCTGGAGGTCAACAAAGGGACCTTTGTCCTTCCACTGATAGCCTGATCCTTTCTCTAAGGAGAAAGAAGAGTGTCAGCCTGCCAATTGCTTCCCGGCAGGGGGCAGGCAGAATTGCTTCTGCCCTAGCTGGATCAATCGCCCCATTGCAGCCTGGAAGGCAAGATTATGGTTATCACCCATAATCCTTTAAGTAAAGAACCTTTTAGTCCCTTCCATTTTTCCTAGGGGCTCTTCCAAGTCTGGGAAGGACTTTGGAGGAGTATTACTGTATTTCATTATGGGGCAGTTAAGTGGTACAATGGTTAGCGCACAGGGTCCCGCCTCAGGCACTTAGTAGCCGGGCAAGTCACCTCACCCTGGTTTCCTTTGTTTCTTATCCGCAAAAATGGAGATATATTGGAGAAAGAAATGGCAAAAGCCATTCCACTAGCTTTCCCAAGAAAGCCCCAAGGACACGGTCTTGTAGGATCAAACACAACAACCCCACCACCATTTTTTTTTCTTTTTCTGAGGCAATGGGGAGTAAGTGACTTGCCCAAGGTCACACAGCTGGGAAGTGTTAAGTATCTGAGACAAGATTTGAACTCGGGTTCTTCTGACTTCCGGGCTCGACTTTATCCCCTGCGCCACCAGTACTTTTGCTTCCTTACCTGAAGGAGTCATTTTTAATCCCCATTCTAAATCGGACTTCTTCTAAGACTGCTTCACGGGTTCTAGGTCCCCTCTGCCTCTCTCTCCAGATGGCCTCAGTCCTAGCTCTGAATCTGGGTCGTGGAATCCAATCATACCCCTACTATGGTTCCACACTAGGTGCCCGGGGAAGAATGAGTGGCTGCCTGCTCTCCAGGTGCGCAGGATCACCTCGGGAGAGACGGCAGCCACGGGGAGGAGGGCGGGGCTGGGCGGAGGCTGATGGACCGGAGCGGCCCCTGGAGCTCACGCAGAGCCTGTCTGGTCTCTCCCTTCCAGGCCTGGATTCTGGATTCTGCACCATCCCCCGCCTGTTAGCCCCCGAGAGGCCCCTGGACAAGGACAGCTCCTTCCCTTCTGAGTCCGACCTGCCTCACTCCAACTCCCTGCCTCGATCCGATTCGGAACCCGAGCTGCTCCGCTCCGATTCGGAACCCAAACTCCATCGCTCCGACTCCATGCTCTCCTTCCGCTTAGACCTGGGTCCCTCCCTCCTCAGCGAGCTCCTCAGTGCCATGAGCCTGTCCGAGGTGCCTGGGAAAGAGTCGGGGCCGGCCCCGCCCGCAGAGCCCCAGCCCCCGGCCCCAGAGCCCCGACCTCAGGGACACTGCCCCAACGGGGTGTCGGTGTCAAAGGGCCCCACCGGGGAGAAGCCGGCCGAGAAGCTGAGGGCAGCCGTCAGTCTGAACCCAGCCAGGGGACACTGGGTGGGCAGCTGGGGTCCTAGGCCCCACTATAGCGAGGCGACCGCCCGGCAAGAGCTAGCGGGAGTGCTGCCTCAAAGCCGGGCCTCGTGGGAGAGCCAGGATGAGGGCCTGGGGGTCTCCCCTTGCTGGACAAGGAGCGGCTCAGAGAGGGAACCCAGGAGGGTCCCGGTCCCAAGCACAGTCCAGGCATCCTCGTTCCAGTTCGCGGATGAGGATGATGAGGTGAACATGTGAGGGTGGCCCTCCTGGGCCCTCAGCCCAGCACCTCCATTGAAGTCCCCCCTTTCCCACCCCGCCTTGGAGGGCAGAGGATTTGGGGTAGAGGGGAGTGATCTGCTTGACCCAACAGGACAAGCAGCAAAGCCAGGAGCTGGAAGGAAATGGAGAGTGGGGGAGGGATGAGAAAAGGAACTGGCAGTGCTTCCAATAACCCCCCCCCCACTCACCCCCAGGCCCTGTCCCACCACCTCATTCTCCCTAAGCCAAAGCAGTCAGGGGAGTGGGGGGGGGGGCGGCCCCCAGAGACTTGGCAGGAGTCGCCTCCCAGCCCATTCCACTCTCCCACCCTGAGGACGATGGGGAGCAGGACAGGCTCGCCCCCTCACCCTCCTCCCTTCCATGGTCAGATGAGGCTTCCCAAATAGGGGCAGCTAGGTGGGTGCTGAAAGAGGAACAGCTGAGAGGGATTTGTTCTGGGAACCGGCTACCCAGTGTGCCCGACAGCCCGCCCTGACCCCTGCCAGCCTTGGGCATTAGATGCCCAGCTCCCCCCCCTCCCCGCCACACCCACAACCCAGCCGGGGCCATACAGTGGAGCCTTTGTGACGGGGAAAAGAGGAAAGGGAGGACAGCACAGGAGCCCATTGTCTTCACCACCAGCACTTTGCAGGCCAGTCCCAGGGGGTCCATTCCAGGCTGTGGGAGGGGGCCTCCCTCATCTCGGTGGGTGCCTCCTGCCTGCCAGTAGGAGTCCCTGCTGGGCACCGGCGTGGGCTCTCTTAGCCCCTGCCCCCTGGGATGATGGACCCTCTCCTGAATCCCGTCCGACATTGCCACCCGCTCCCATCTCTGTTCTAGAAGCCATAACCAAAGGCCCCCATGACCTCAGCCGGGAGGAATGCCCACCCCCGGCCTTCTGGCCATCCAGAGTTCTCTGTCCAGTCTGATTAAAAAAGGAGGGTTTTTTTGTTTGATTTTTTATATATATACACAAATGTCCCTCAAGATGATGCCGGAAAACTGTCTCTTCTTGTCTGTGTCTTGTCTGAATGGTGGAACATCCATCCTTGGCCCCTACTTGTGGGTGGATGTCATGGGGGCAGGGGCTCCAGGTGCTGCTCCCCAAAGGTTGGGAACAGGTCTCCCCAGGTGTGGGTGTTGGGGGCAGGGGGAAGCGGATAGGTAATGAATAACAAGGCTGGAATGTTCCAACCGATAAAGGTGCAGGTGTGTGCCTGTGTGCGAGAGATGGGAGAGCGAGCCTTATCTCCCTTTCCCGGAACATGGGGCTTAGACCCTCCCCTGCCTGCCTGCCCCCAGGTGCCTGGCACAGGGTGCTGCCAGAAATAACAGCGGCTCACATTACTGGAGAACTTCAAGGCTTACAAAGCTCCCTGGGAGACAGGAGGGAGGAGTCGTCCTTTTTACAAAGCAGGAAACTGAGGCCCAGAGAAGTGATGAAGTCACTCACTCAAGATCACAGACCTCCCCCAGCTAGAAACAGACCAGCTTCCTCCGCCCGCCTTCCCCCCCCCCCCCTTTCCTCCTGATCCCTTAATCAGAGCAATGGAGACCTCAGGGGCGAGAGTCTTAGTTCTAAATCTGGCTCCAGACCTGGATATTTCACCTTTCTGGTCACTTGTGCTCTTGAGGAAGCTGTTCTAGATGAGTTCAAAGCATCCTACTAGTCTCGCCTTCTAAGATCTTTTCCAGATTTGTCATTCTAGATAGGAATTCTATTGCTCTTGCATTCCCTGTCCTAAGGCCCCTCTCAGCTCTGACATTTCCCTATTCTAAGCTCCCTCTCAGCCCTGACATCCCCTGTTCTAAGTTCCCTCTCAGTGCCCATTATTGGCTATGATGATCCAGGGAATGGAAAAGAACCAAGGTGGAGGTTGGCAAAAGCAGACATGCCAGAACTGAAACAGCAGAGTCTGGGTGCTGAAAAAAAAAATCTTTATTAAAGTCATGACTTCTGTGGGGCTAAGAGGGGAGGGGGAAGCTGCCCCGTTGTCCTCACTCCAGCTTCAAGGAGGTGAGACTGAAACCGCCCTTCACGCAGCAGTAGGAGACGTGGTAGCAATTATCCCGGTTGGGGAATGTCACCTGGTGACCGTCAGGAAGCTTCACCTGAAATTCATCTTCATCAAAGGTCACGAGAAGCTGCAGGGAGGAGGAGAAGGTAAGGAAAGCCAGGGATCATCCGAGAACCCCAAACAAGCAAAGGACCATGGGTAGATTATAAATCTGGAGCTCGAAGGGGGCCATCTGAGTCCAATCCATTTATTTACAAATGAGGAAACCGAGACCAGATGAAATGATTTGTCCAAAGAGTACACAAAGGGTAAAGTCGGACATGGCTCAGCTCCAGAACCTGTGCACTCTACCATGTGACTCACTGCACCTGTTGGGACTGGCGGGTAGAGGTGGGGTCTGGCAGATGAGACAGGAGCCATTTCCTCGTAAGTAACAGAGGAAAACTCTTCTTCAATGTGACCTCAGACACTTTCTGGCTACCTGACCCTAAACAAGTCACTTCGCCCTGTTTGCCTCGGTTTCCTCATTGGCAAAATAGGAGCAGGCGATGGTGTCCAAGTCTCCTTCCATCTTTAAGAACTAGGATCCTAATAGCTCAAAATTCTATGGGGCCCTTTAGATTTATGAAGTAGTTTTCCCTCATAAGCATTTATTTTATGCTGGGGGTGATCCCGGCCCTCAGATAACTGATATTCTAACTGTCTGGACAGATAACTGTCCAGAGAACATAAAAATTATATGGATCTAATCCAACTCCCTCAATTTTATTGATAAGGGAGCTAACGCAAACAAGTGTCACAAGCAAGTAAGTGATGGAACCCGAGTTGGAGTTTGGTCTCTCAGGTTCTAAATCACGGACTCTTCACACTATGTCCTTTGTTGCCCGAGTCACCTGATCTTCATCTTTGATAATCTTATTAAGACTTGTTAGCACTTGAAGGTGTCTAAAGGGTTTCACACACTGCCCTCCCCAGTCATCCTATTGCAGAGGCATCATGGGTATTATCCTCCCTGTTTAACAAAACTGATTCCAAAGTGAAATAACCCAGTGTGAGGGGTGGGATTGCAAAGCAGGCCTTTTTTGCTCCTAGATCCACAGCTCTTATCATCAGCCTTTCCTCCTGGACCTACCCCTACTTCCACTCCACGTTCTCACCTTTATCTCATCCCCTGGTTCAAAACACAAGTGATCGTCTCGATGCTCCTCCTGCCACTTGCCTAACAGCTGGGAATTGCAGACGATGGTGTCCTCCTCAAATCGGGGGTTGAAATGCAGCGCTAGCTCTTTGGGGCTGGTGCCCAGATTGATCACGAAACTGTCGAGGTGAAAGGACAAGAGAGTGAATGATCAGTCTGAGCCCTGAGAATAGGATAGGAGAAGTGGTTTGTCCTCAAGAGATCCCAGAGAGTCAAAGCTTAAAGGAGGCTTGAAGGCCGAGTGACAGCAGTTTCTTTTACATGTTAAAGAACCAAGTCCTAGCGTGCTGCTTAAGTAGCTTTCCTAAAGCTATGCAAACATAGGATTTGAACTCCGGTCTTCTGACTGGGAAGGCCTGGCACTGACCAGAGACTTTCTCCAACCCAAAAGAGCCTGAATGGTCTTTGGCAAAGGAGGAGAATCCCAGACAGATTTACCTTTTACTAAAAGTTGAAAGTTCACGGACTAGCTTTTCCTGTAGCTGATGGCATTCATGGGGAAAAATCAGCGTTTAGTGCCAGTCTGGATGGGACAAGCATCAGCAATGTCAGGAGTCTCTCTAGACAGCCCATGCCAAGAGGCACGGGCACAGAGGAAATGGGGGACAGTGGGGGAGACAATGGCAGGTCTGCAATTATGAGAGATTTTTGTATTTTTTGGGGGGGTAAAGTGATTGGGGTTCAATGTCTTGTCTAGGGTCACAGAGGTAGTATTAACTGTCTGAGGCTGGATTTGAACTCAGATGCTCTTGAGGCTAGTGCTCCATCCACATTGCCCTCTAGGCGTATGGCCTTCAAGTCCTTAATCTTTCTGAGCCTCGGTTTCCACATCTGGACTTGTACTCCCCATCTGCCATGATTGGTCCCCCTAAAGGGACCTGGGATTTCCCTGAGAAAGGAAACTCGGGGCTTCCTGGATACTCCCTCAGGCTGGCACTTCTCCTACAACTCAAGGTCTCAGAGAGTTGTCCAGAGAACTAAGGTTAGTGATTTGCCCAATGTCAGACAGTCAGTAAGTATCATCAAAGATGGGACTTGGACCTTGGAGGCCTGCTCTGACTACTATCCCACACCGCCACCTGCAGGGGCTCTAGAAATTAGACTCTCAATATCATTCATTAGCAGGTTTGCTTTTCCCTTTGAGGAGACACAAAGCGATGAGTTGCAGCAGTCTGTTTGATGGGCAGAAGGCAAGGACCAGAGGGTTAACCAAGCCAATCCCACCAGCTTGGGGGAAGTGCCCTTCTACTAAGGGCTAAAAACCAATGTCTGCCCTCAAGGAGTTTTGGTTTTTGGGGAAGGGGGGGGGAGGGAGAAACCATGCACACTCTGTACAAAATACATATCCTCGTTCCCCTTTCCTCCTAAACTCTCACCTCTTCTCAACTCTACTAATTATGGCCAATGGCACAGCCACCTTGCCAGTTCCTCAGGCTCATCACCTGGGTGCAATCCTTGACATCTCATCGGTGCTCATTTCACAGTCGATACCTTGCCAGATCTTAATATTTCCATTTCTACAAATCTATTTTTACAAAGGGGCTCTCGTTACTTCTACCCCAGCTATTGCTCATCCGTTGGTCTCTCTGCCTCACACCTCACCTCTCCGATTTATCCTCTCCTCACCAACCAACATGGTTTTCCTAAAACCGGGTGGACCCGGCCACCCACCTGCTCAGCCTTCAGTAACCCTCAATTACTTTAAAGATCAGTTATAGAAATCTCTATGTGGCACTGAAACTCTTCCCACCTGGCCCCTACTGCCTTTCTGGTCTTCCAACACTTGGAAGATTTCCCTCCAATCCCCTGGAGGTTATTTTGTCTTCTTGCTGCTCTGCATTCTATCTCCTATGAAAAGTAGCAAATGTCTCTCAAAGCTGGACCCTCAGCCTTTGAGTTCCCTGGTTTTCTTCAAAATCCAGATCAGATCCCAGGATTGAGAATTTGGACCATTCTTTGTATCCCCAGAACTTAACACATTAACTGGTACATAGTAAGCACTTAATAATTGCTCACTGAGTAACTAGATCTCTACATGTACACATTGTTAATCCATCTCCCTCTCCCCAGTAGAACTCTTTGAGGTAAAAATTTTTAGTTTCATCTTTGACGTCATAACCCAAGTTCATAGGCACATATCAAATGTCTGGCTTAAATAGCATCTATATCTGTTCATATATCTATTATATAATTGGTTTGTTGATAGCTCAGTTCCAAAGTCATAGCATTCTTTTTAAAATAATTATTCATTTTAACAGCTTTTTTTTTTTTTTTTTAATTTTGAGTTCCAAATTTCTCCCTCCTTCCAATACCTTCCCCACCAAGCAAGCAAAAATATGAGAAGATTCTAAGATTCCAGAATGGTCAGATTCTAATGATCACAGAACTAAAGAGCTGGCAGGGACCTTGATGGAATCATTACAACGCACCCAAATAATGGTCAGCCAGCCAGTCTCTGTCTGAAAATCTCCATGAAGGGAAAAACTTTCTGTCTCCAGAATCATTCCACTTTGGGATAACTTAGTACTCAGGGTTAGAAAGTTTTTCCTACATTCAAGCCTAAATGTGTTATTTTGACATTTCTATTCAAGGGGATGGATTCCATTCCACAAATCTAATCCTTCTTTCACATACTAAATGAAGCTGTTCCTGGAGTCAAGAAGAGCTGAGTTCAAATCCAGCCTCAGACACTTGCTACCTGAGTGATCCTGGACAAGTCCCTCAACTTTTATCTGACCCAGTTTCCTCAAATAAAATGGGAATGATAATAGCATCTACCGCATAGGGTTGCTGTGAGGATCAAATGAAAGAATATAAGATTCTTAGCATAGTGCCTAGCACATAGTAGGTGCTATATAAATGTTATTAATATTATCTAGAAGCCGAAACACCCGATTTGAAATCTAATCCCAGATACTCATTAGCTACATGACACTAGACAAGTCACCTAATATTGGTCTCAATTTCCTCATTTGTAGAAATTGGGACTTATTCTCATTTGACCCCACAAAAGTCCTGAGAATATCTGTAAAGTGCTATAAAGATGCTAGCTATTACTGAAGACAACTATCCCATCTTTCATTTAGACATACTGCAATGGACATGGACTCTCTCCTGGTTACATCCTCCATAATTTTTGAATGTCCTTCTTAAACTATGGTGTCCAGAACTGACTCAGAATGCTCCTGAGGAAGTCTAATGAAGCACAGTATATTAGGGCCATCACTTCCCCATTCACAGAAGTTGACTCTACCAATGTTTTATTAGCTTTTATTGTTGTCTGACTTTACGTAACCCTATGACAAAGTCTATGTGGTTTTCTTGGCAATGTAAATGGAATACTTTACCATTTCCTTCTCTAGTGTGTTCCCATTTTACAGATGGGGAAACTAGGCACATAAGGGGGTTAAGTGACTTGCTCAGGATCATACAGCTAAGCCAAGTGTCTGAGGCTGGATTTGAACTCAGATTTTCCTGACTCCAGACCTAGGGCTCTATGCACTATACCACCCACTGCTGCATTAGTTTTGGGGCTGCTATATCACATTGCTGACTCTGAGAGCTTACAGTTTACTCAGACTCCCAGATGTTTTTCAGAATGTCTAGCCTCCATCTCACACTTCTGAAGTTGATTTTTTTTTACCTAAAACTTTGTGTTTATCTCCATTGAATTTCATCTTATTACATTCAGTCCAATGCTTTAATCTATCAGGATCTTTTTGGATCTTGACTGCCATTCATTGTGTTAGCCAGCTCTCCCAGCTTTGTGATATGTGCAGAACTAATACAGTCTGTACCTTTATTCAGGTCATTGGTAACAAAACAAAACAAGTTAAACAACACAGAACCCCGGAGTCCTTCATTGGAGATTTTTTGTCATATTGACAATGACTTTCACCCAAGGTCTGTTTCCATCTGACTACTGTCTAATTCTACATTTATAATTCCATTTTCTTCACAAGAAGAATAGGAGTTATTTTTATGACTTGATTAAAAAATTGGTTAAAATTTAAGTAAACAAGATTTTCATCTCCCGAGTTCAAAATCAGCCTCAGACACTTACTAACTGTTATCCTAGGCAAGTCACTTACCCCTGTTTGCCTCACTTTCCTTATCCATCAAATAAACTGGGGAAGAATATGGCAAATCACTCCAGTGTCTGCTGGTAGAGACTGGTAAGAGAATCCCAAATAGAGTCATGAAGAGGCAGACATGACCGAATGACTAAACAATAATACCAAACACTATTCACAGCTTTCTACAAGTTTAACAATTAATAAATACACTTTTTTTTTTTTAAAGCAATGACTTTAGCCTGGCATGACGTATTCCCGATAAACCCTACCCTAATCCTGCTGGCTTGTTGTAATCATCACTTCCTTTTCTAAATGTTGTCAACCATCTCCTTCATGATCTAAGATTTTCCTAGGTATCCAAGTCAGTCTCAACTGGGCCAGAGTTTGCAAACACTGTTCTCTTCCCTTTTTCGAAAATCAGGACTAGCTTTGTCCTCCGATCTCACAGTCCTTTTCTTGTTTCTCATAACCTTTTCAACATTTCTGCCAGTGGCCCCATTATCCCACCTTTCAGTTCTTTCGGCACCCAAAGAGGAAATTCAACTGGGCCAGGCAAATAGAATCAAGGACAGGTGAATATTTCCTGATTTATTGTGGATATAAACACCCTGTTAGTTATGTCATGTCATTTTCTTTTCCTTCCTTCCTTTTTTTTTTTTTTTTTTGTTAATGCCATTGGATTAAGTGACTTGCTCAGGATCACACAGCCAGGAAGTGTTAAGTGTCTGAGAACAGATTTGAACTCAGGTCCTCCTGACACCAGGGCCGTTGCTCTATCCACTGCGCCATCTAGCTGCCTTTTGTCGGATCATTTTCACCTCCTTTGCAGCAAAAATTGAAAACAACACTCTGAGTTTATTGTTCTCTGATTTGTGGCATTCTAAGAGTCAAACATTCTATTATTCTGTCACTTAGAATTCTAAAATGAGTATAATATTCGATGATATGCCTCGATTCTGCCACCCACCCCAAAACTGAGGACCTTCCTTGGCAGGGATTCAAGTGTGCCCTCTGAGAATTCCCAGCTAATCCCCAGCTCGCCATCCCATCCCCCAACCCATATATTTACCCCTCCGAATCTTCAGTAATTTTCCCCTTCACCTTCAGCGTCATTCCCGGCATCATCTCCAGTTGGTAAGCTTCCATTTTATCCTGCCCCAAAGAGGAGAAATTTGCACTGATCCAGCATCTTTAGTTTCCCTGCCATGTCCCCAGCTGTCACCACCCATGGTCCCCCCAACCTCAGAGGGCAAAGGAAAGCATTCAGGGGCCAATATGGACCCAGGTTTTTTTTTTTTTTCAATCACATCCTCGTCTTCTCTCTTTGCTGACTTCTCCATGTTCACCCCCAGAGATCCTTCTGCTTCCCAGTAGCGAGAAAATGGATCTCCCCATAAAGACATTTTCTACCTGGGTAACCTGGGGCAGACTTTAACTCTCTGAATCTTGGTTTGTTATCTATAAAATGTATATAATAACATATATACTAGCTACCTAGCATCCATTAAGAAGCCTTTCCCCATCCCCTTAATGCCAAATGTCTTTCTCTTTTGATTACTTCAAATTCCTCCCATCTACATCTTTATTGTACATAGTTGTTGGCTGTTGCTCCCCCAACAACTTGTTCTTGAGAGCAGAACCCATTTTTTGTCTCCCAGTGTATCCTAGTAGTTATTTGTTATTCATTTTCAAAGAGAACAAATAATGTCATGGGTCATATCTTGACTTGTGTGTGAATGAGGGAGCACAAGGTCATCAGCCTCCCTCTCTCTTCTACAATCATCAAGATCCAGCGGTAAGACAAAAGTCAATGGGCCAGGATGCAGGGATGACACTGGAGTCCTCAATGTCTGACCAAGCTCTAAGCACTCCCCATTGCCTGCTTCAACTGCCTTCGTGGCCAGTGGAACAAACTGTTCTTATCTACACGTTCTGTCTGGGAAAGTCTAGGCACTTCCCTAACTCACCAATGGGTGCGAGATCTGTCGGTTATTTTCAACCCGGTTTAGACCATCTGCCAAAATGACTTACTAGGGTGTGGCTGCAGTGAATACAGTTTTTGGGGGTCATAGGTAAGGGCTGAATGAAGGTGGACACCAAAAGTCAATGAGCAGCCGTCCCAGCCGAGTTGCTAATCCTCCCTGAACACCCCATACACCCCTTTAAAGCAGTATCTGGTAAATAGTAGGTGTTTAAAAAATAAATACTTAGTTTAAATCAACAAAAAAAATCAACTAAATAAATTTTAAATCAATAAATTAAATCAATAAATTATTGATTTAAATCAAGCTGGGAGGATATTTTGAGATCTTCTAGTCCAATCTTATTTTAGAGATGAGAAAGACTCAAAGAAATGAAGTGATTCACCGCAGATCCTGCACCCTGTACCGTAAGTAGCTACTGTGAGGAAGGCACAAGGAAACCACAAGGTGCCTAGCATTGAGCTCCTACAACAGACATAATGTTGAACGGATTAAAGTAGCACAGTAAGCAATTGTTGTTATGATTATCTTATAGAGCTAATCGTTATAAGGTGCTGTGTACTCCCTCATGCTTCCTCCTCCTGGGGGCCTTGATATTTTAAATGAGAAGGCTAGGGAAGGCAATCTCTAGAGAAGGCAAAGAAATTAAGCACTAATGGTGAGATTTCAGGCATGCTGACACATGAGAAGGGAAGACTGGTTTGTTTTCCTACCCTAAATGTACACAGACATCCCAGCCTAGACATGAACTGTCCGTTTTCCACTCAACAGCCTGGCACAGAACAGTCAAAACAGCAATGGATTTGAAGTCAGAGATGTTGGGTTTGAAGGCCACCTCTTCCACCTCCTATTTCAGACTAATCACCCTCTCTTGCTCAGTTTTCTCATCTGTAAATGAAATGGGGTTGACCTAGATGACCTCAAAAGAACTTTCTAGTTCTACATCCTTGCTCTTGTGAGGATCTTTGTGCTCTCCCTCTCTCTGTCGGTGTATATCTCTCTCACACACATCCCAATCACAGAATTTGAGAGTTGGAAGGAGCCAGAAAATCTACAGAATTCTGCCTATAGTAGAAGAAGAAATGGAGGGGGGAGTAGAGTCCCCCAGAGAAGGTCTCCATTTGTCCAATGGCAATTTTGGGAGCCAAGAGCAGAGAAATTAGTAAGGACCGAATTAACTAATCAGTGAGAATTTAACACTTGGCATATACATCAGGGGGAATAACATGTACACATACAGCCATGTACAGAATTTATACAAAAAAAGCTGCAAGGTAATTGCTGACATTTACTAGCTGTGTGACCTTGGGCAAGTCACTCCACCCTGTTTGCCTCACTTCCCTGTCAAATGAGCTGGAGAAGGAAACGGTAAACCATTCCAGTGATTTTGCCAAGAAAACCCTCAATGGGCTAATAAAGAATAAGACATGACAGGGGGCAGCTAGATGGCACATTGGATAGAGTACCAGCCCTGGTACAAATCCAGCCTCAGACACTTAACACTTCCTAGCTGTGTGACTTTGGGCAAATCACTTAACTCTAATTGCTTCATCAAAAAAGAAGGAGAAAAGACTGAAAACAATTAAACAATTACTGAGGGGGGACATTAGCAATGGGGACACCGGGAAAAGTCTCAAATGGAAGGTAGTGTTTAAATTGAGCTTTGAAAGAAGTTGGGTGTTCCAAGAAGCAAGGATGAAAAAGGCATGCATTCCAGGAATGAGGGGGTCAACATTTTGTTGCATAAAGCAGAAGGGTCTGATGAAAAGGATCCCGGGGCCAGAGTCAGGACCTGAACCGGAAGAATCCTAATTGCTATTGAATCCTTTGGGTGAACTGAGTTCTTTCTCGGAGTCTCATTTTCCTCATCATTAGGTTCAATAATCAGAGCCACTTTCTCGTCCCTTCTCCCACTGGGCCTCACGACCCTTTCTTAGAGACAGGTTTGGTAGGGGAACAGGGGTTTCCATATAAGGAAACTGCAGCTCACAGAAGCTCTATGACTTGTCCACCTCACAAAATGACATTGAGAAGGACTTGGACTGTCACCCAGGTGTCCCGATGCCAAATCCAGGGTCCTTTCCGTGATCTCATTCCCCAAGAATTGGCAGAGTAGGAGCGGGATAGGGAGACCCAAAGGAAGATAGATAAACAAGGCAGAGGAAGAGTGGGAGAGAGCCCTCCCCACCCCAGCTTTGAGGTTACCTCCAATACCTTTCTTACAGATGGAGTGTCAACTGCCGGTCGCTGTTTATGGTAACTTGGGGAGATCTTTTCTAAACTCCAGAAGAAGCATGGAACTTACAGCTCCCAATTGTCCAGGTAGAGGATTACACATTAACTGGGGGAAGGTTACAAACTTGGGGACTTTGCCCAAAGAGCCTGAGCTTGCCAAGACTATATCCTTTTCCCATCTTTATCTCCTGCCTCTATCTATATCTATATCTATGCCTCTTCCTTCCCACATGACCTTGGGTCAGGTACTTTCTGCTCCCCTCCCTCCCATCTGCCTGTCAACAATGGAACTAGAATCCCATAGGATTAAATTATTTAGTTTCCAAGTAATGTTTAATCCATCTTTCCATGGCCCTTTATTACATGTAATTTTTATTATATTATCTGAAAATTATGCTTTTAATATTTCTGCCTTCCTGCATTTGATCCTGAGGTTCTTATGGTTTAATATAGAATCATTTTTTTAAGTAGGAGCCATGTACCACTGAGAAAAAGATATATTCCTTTCTCTCCTCATTCCATTTTCTCTAGAGGTCTATGCTATCCAAATTTTCTAAAATTCCATTCATGTCCTTAACTTCTTTCTTGTTTATTTTATGGCTAGATTTATCTAGTTCTAAGAGTAGGAGATTGAGGTCCCATACTAGTATAGTTTTGCTGTTTATTTCTTCTTGTGATTCACTTAACTTCTCTGAAAATTTGGATGCTATATCACTTTTTTACATATATGTTTAGTATTGATATTACTTCATTGTCTATGGTACCTTTTAGCAAGATATAATTTCCTTAATTAGATCTATTTTTTCTTTTGCTTTATCTGAGATCACTATTACTACCCCTGCTTTTTTTTTTTTTTTAAACTTTTACTAAAGCATTATATTCTGTTCCAGTCTTTTACCTTTACTCTGTGGGTGTGTCTGCTTCAAATGTGTTTCTTGTTAATATATATATATATATATCATAAGAGCCTGTTTTATCCACTCTGCTGAAGAACAAACGCAATATCTATTCCTCTTCCTTCCCACATGACCTTGGGTCAGGTACCTTCTGCTCCCCTCCCTCCCATCTGCCTGTCAACAATGGAACTAGAATCCCATAGGATTAAATTATTTAGTTTCCAAGTAATGTTTAATCCATCTTTCCATGGCCCTTTATTACATGTAATTTTTATTATATCATCATCTGAAAATTATGCTTTTAATATTTCTGCCTTCCTGCATTTGAAGGCAACCTACAAGGTTGTTTTCATGTTTTCTCCCACATTGGGACTATGAGTTCCATGAAAAACAAGAACCTCTCTTTGTATCTCCATCCTTAACATGGTACTTACCGTGTATACAGTAAGTGCTTAATAGATATAGTGGCCAGATTACCTCTCTGGAGGATCTTGGAACCAGATGGTGGGCTACAATTGTTAGAGATAGACTGAGGAACTGCCCCGAGGCAAACAGATGGGAGATCAGTTTAATCTTATAGCCCTAGCTTGTTGTGTCCAGCTGAGAAATCCAAGTTATGACAAACCCCGAGATCCACCCTCTGTGGGAGTCATGGACAGCCTTTTCTTGCACTGTCCTGTCAGAAATCCCATGATTTCTGTTTGCAAGGTTAAATTTCTCCTATAAATCTCTCTATGGTCTATGCCATCTTTGCTGAACACCTTTGGGTCAATCCAGCATGACATTCTGTTCATGGCGTCTTTCCTTTTATCACTCCCCCACGCCATATGGCGTTTCTCCACTCAAATCCCACCATGCCGTAAGGTGTCCTTCTTATAGCTAACTAACTCTCTTAGGGTGCTGCCATACTCCGGTCTCATGGGGTATTTCCTTTTTCCCAGCTAATTGTGAGTTCCATTAGGGAACTTGTTTTTTCCATCATTAATTATTAAAACCTCTTTCCTTACTCTGTGCTCTCCCAACTCTATTTTTGTAAACCCATTCTTCTAAATAAAATGACCTTTTGCCAAAGAGAGTGGCTATTGTGAATTCATCGCATGACCAAACCCCAACATTTGGTGCTCTCCTAAATCACATTATTTGGCGCCTAAGCCTACATTATTTGCTATATCAACCACATCATCATGGAGGCTAAGGCAGTGTGGTATGGAGGAGAGACCTCCGGATTAGAAGCCAGAGGATCCAGGTTTGAAGCTCACCTCTATCACTTGTTATCTCTATGATTTTGGGAAAGCCCCCTTCTCTAGACCTGCTTTAAAAATCAGCCTAGAGCATCCCTAAAGGTCCTTCCAGCTCAAAGCCTGTACTAATGCCAATTCCCATGTAAGAAGTGCTCTGAGGATTACAAAGAGCTTTCCTACCTACTACTCAGTGAGCTAAGAAATCCAAGTGTTATCCAATTCAGTTCAGTTGTTTTTCCCATTGTGTCCCACTCTTCATGACTCCATTTGGGGTTTTCTTGGCAAAGATACTGAAGTGGTTTGCCATTCCTTCTCCAGCTCATTTTACAGATGAGGAAACTGAGGCAAACAAAGTCACCTACCTAAAAAGTGTCAGAGGCCAAGTTTGAACTGATGAAAATAAGTTTTTCTGACTTCAGGCCAGGCACTCTATGCACTAGACCTCCTGGCTGCCTTTTAAGTGTTAGTTACTACCATCCCTATTTGAAAGATAAGGATTAGAAAGAATAGAGCAGAAATCAGCTGGTTTGCAGAAAAAGGATCTGAGCCAGGACTTGAAAAACAGGTCTTCTGATTGCAAAGCCCGCACCCTTCCCCATGTTATCTCTCAACCAAGGCACTCTCTACAAGCAAAACAAATCTGGAGGCCACTGGACTTATCAGCTCTGGGGGCAGAATTCTTTCTTTTTAATAAATTCACAGGATCCTACACACAGAGCTAGAGAAGACCATCTAGTCCAATATGCCTCATTTTACAAATGAGGAAACCGAGTCCCAAAGAGGAAAGTGACTTTCCCAATGTCACATAAGTAATAAGCAACAGAACTTCTAGATCAAGTCCTTTGACTTCTTCCTTCAGAGCTCAGATACATCCTCCCCTTCTCTGAGGAACTTTTTCCAATCCTCCTTAACCTTAGTGCCTTCCCTTAGAGATCGCCTCCAATTTATCTTATGTGTATCCTATTCATGCTTCTGTAAGAATAAGATAAATGTCTTCCCCCTTAGACTGAGAGCTACTTGAAAAAAGGGATTTCCCCCCCCCTTTCTTTGCATCCCAGTACCTGACACATATGGTGGATACTTAATAAATGCTTTTGGATTTGGCCGGTTTCCTCTCGAATAAAATCCTGTGCCCTTTCCATGGTGCACTCCCACTTTATTCATTCTTTTCATCTTTATAACTATTTTTGGAAATAGCGACCCTCTCTGCTCCTCTCCAGATTGAGCTTTCCCTTGTAATAAAGAAAATAACTAAGAAAAATGGACCTTGCCTAACAACGTATATAACATTTTGATCCAATAGCCACCTTCCGCCCTCTCCTGAACAGACTGGGCATTTTCTGTAGAATATGTATGGGAAACAACACACTGCCCCTGAAATGGCCTTGGATTGGGTATCAAGAGAAATGGGTCTTTACCTTACCCCGTCTCATTAACTCTGTGGCCTAGAAAAATGATTTTTCTGGGACTCATCTATAAAACGAGATTGATTCTCCATAGACCAGTATTAGGATGAAAGGAGAGGACCTGCCATCACCTAAATGTAAGCTGTAGAATATAGCTCTGAATAGGCTGAATATAGATCTCTAAAATGAGATCTCACAGGCTCCCAATAATAAGAGCTAAGATTTATATAGTGCTTACTATGTGCCAAGCACACAAGTGCTTTATAATTATTGACGTATTTGATCCTCACAATAACCCTGGGAGAGAAATGCTATTGTTGTCCCCATTTAACAGTTGAGGTAACTGAGGCAGAAGATAAGTGACTTGCACAGGATCATACAGCTAAGAAGTAGCTGAGGTTGGATTTGAACTCGGGCCTCCAAAAGATAGAAGGTATTATTAGAGATCATCTAGCGCCAGCTTCTGTAACTATGACAGAGACAGACGGGGTAGAGGGGAGAGAGTCAGACAGATATAGGATAGGAAAAAGAGAGACAAAGACAGAGTGGAGGGAGAGACGGAGACAGAGACAAAAAAAAGGGAGAGAGAGACAAAAAGAAGGGAGACAAAGGCAGAGATAGAGATGGGGGAGAGACAGAAAAACACAGAGAAAGGGAAGGAGAGAGGGAGAGACATGCCCTAAAAAAATGACTCCTCATAGGCTATACTTGGATTTTGGAGCAAGTAGCCCACAATTTCAGTGACGACATTATGTGAAAGCCTTTGACCAGTACAAAGAGTATGGTCTTATTTTAATGATTGAGGGGGTAGGTAGCCCTAGCACAGTGCTAAGCACCATGGGGGAGATAACAGCAGCACAGGGCATGGAGCTAAGCAAGGCTTTTGAGGAGATGAGACGCTGACACTCAACAACTGGAGAGGAAATAAGCCACTAGCAGGAGTCACTGCTCAAAAGGGCTACAGGAAGCTGGGTCTAAGGACAGCGCAGGAAGGGGAGCTAGGGTCTCTCCATCGTTTTGAGGATGAGCCTTAATTGTAGAATAATGATGGTAGTTTTAGTTGTTGAGTTATCGATTTTACCTTTTGCACCTGACCTCCTGTCACTACTCCCGTAGCCACTACTCTAATTCATCCTCCTCCCCCTAAAAGAATCTTCTGAATGGTCTTCCTACCTCAAAGAAGAAGGGGAAGGAGAACATCAGAAGGCTTCTGGGAAAAGGTGGGATTGAGCTGGGCATTTAAATCTAAAAAGGGGGGCAGCTAGATAGCACAGTGGATAGAACTCCAGCCCTTAAGTCAGGACGACCTGAGTTCAAGTCCACACTCAGACACTTAACACTTCCTGGCTGTGTGACTCTGGGCAAGTCACTTAACCCCCAATTGCCTCAGCAAAAATTAATAAATAAAATAAAATCTAGGATTTGGAGGAGACATGCCCTTTGAGGTGGGACAGAAACACTGGAAACTTACCGCCCTAGATGATAAAATGGGAGAAGCTGCTTTGTTGGAATTCACAGGAGGGCTGCTGACACAACAGGGAACCACTTGGTTGCTGGAGATCCCTCCCAGAATGATACAAGGAGACTGAGAGGCAGCTGCTGTTCTCTGACCTTTCTGACCAAAAGGCTGTTGCGTTGTCTGATCTCCCTTCTCTTCCCCAGCCTCCAATTTATCTGATTCAACATCTACGTCAGCAAAGGCTGCCCCTCCTTTAGATGCTATGATCCACAGCTGTGGAGGCTCTCGGAGAATTGACCTGCTCCTTAACATTGCTTTCCATAGAAAGGCTGTCCAAGTGTTAACCAAAGGTCATCATAGATGATAAGAAGAAGCTGACTGGCACCTAGAACCTCACCAATCTCAGGAGAATGGTGCCCACCAAGCTCCGTTAAGTGACCTCTGAAACCTTATAGGATTTACACTTGGAAGTAATCGTAGGCCTTCAAAGTCAATGCCTTCACAGAAGCAGCTACACCCAGAGAAAGAACACTGGGAAATGAACGTAAACTGCTTGCATTTTTGTTTTTCTTCCCAGGTTATTTCTACCTTCTGAATCCAATTCTCCCTGTTCAACAAGAAAACTGTTCGGTTCTGCAAACATATATTGTATCTAGGATATACTGCAACCCATTCAACATGTAAAGGACTGCTTGCCATCTGGGGGAGGGGGTGGAGGGAGGGGAAAAATCGGAACAGAAGCGAATGCAAGGGATAATGCTGTAAAAAATTACCCTGGCATGTGTTCTATCAATAAAAAGTTATTAAAAAAAAAAGTCAATGCCTTCATTTTAAGGAGGATTTCCTAGAGAGAAGAATCAATTGGCCTCCATCATACAGAAAATAGCAGAGCTGAGACTTGAACCCAAGCCCTCTGACACCCAAGTCGGTTTCTACACTAAGCTCGCGATGTGCTGGGCACTATCCTGGGAGACAAAAAGATAGAAGGTACATTTTGCATCTCAGACCCATGTATGCCCTGGGAGCACCCATGCATAGGGAGAGTGAAATCCATCCAAGCCCACGATTCTCTTCTAGGCCTTCCCATGAATTTGCCACAGAGTCCACCCAAAGTTCTGGGAGCCTTCCCTGATATTACATTGTGGCTCTCCGTGGAACCCTGGGACTCTCCCCAAGAGGATCTTTCAGATTTACAACAGGACTAGCCCATTTTCTCCTCCCAGCATACATTTCTCTCCACACCACTCCTTGGCATATCTTCCTGGTTATAGGTTGCACCCGTTCCCACCCACGAAAAGCCTTTCCATTGCCCTTGGGATGAGCCTTAACTTCAGTCTGATAATAGTATTTTACAAACAGCTATGGAATCTTATGGATTTTATCATTTGCATGCAATCCCTTATCACTACTCTCATAGCCACCACCCGGATTCAGCCCTCATCCTCTCTCCCTCGGGTTACTGAAAGAACCCACTCTTCCTGCCTCCAGTCTCTCCCTGCTCTAGCTGATCCTTCCTTTAGTTGCCAAAGAATTGTCCCAAAGGGCAGCTCTGACTAGGTCATGCCCTAGCTCAAGAAGTTGACTGGATCCCTAAGGCCTCAGGCATATCACATGTAAAAGTCTTTCATAATCTGGCTCCAACCTGTTTTTCAAACATTTCTCATGAATGACTTTCACATATTCCACGTTTCAATTATACTGATATACTCACTTATGTACCCAACCCCACCACACACAAATCACACTCTACCTTCAGACTGGGTGTTTTGTCTCCCACGCCAAGAACACCCTCCTTTCTCTCCAACCCTTGGGATTCTTACCTCCTTTTAAGGCTCAGCCTCTCAAAATTTCTATATATGCATTCCAGATTTATCTGCACTTATCTCCTCCCTCCCTTTTCTTAGTAGAATAGAAGCTCTTTTAGGGTAGGGATAATTTCATTTTTATTTTTATGTCAGTACTATATAGCTCAAAGTGGGTGCTCGATAACTACTTGGTAAATTAAAGAGAAATTCCAGAGCATCCTTGGAATGATAAGGACATTAAAATCACTTAGCTGGGTCATAGGATGGTGATTGAGGTCTTCTAGACCATTGAGTTCACCCCTTTTATTTTTCATAGCAGGAAACTAAGGCACAGAGAGATTAAGTGATTTGTCCTGTGGTCACTTAGCCCATAAGTAGCTGAGATATGAAGCTAGATCTTCTTGACTCATCCTCTTTGAGGGAAAGAGTTGGAGGCCCTTCTTTCCCTTATTCATAATGCAGATACCCATAAGACACTTGGATAGCCTCAATGGGATGCTGGCATAAAAATAAGACCACCTTTCAGGACAGTTCCAATGGTCTTATGATTGAGAGAGCCATCTGCACCTAGAGAAAGTACTGTGGGGACTGAGTATGGATCACAACATAGCATTTTCATCTTTTTTGTTGTTGTTTGCTTGAATTTTGTTTTCTTTCTCATTCTTTCCCTTTTTGATTTGATTTTTTTCTTGTGCAGCACAATAATTGTGGAAATATATATAGAACTGCACGTGTTTAACATATATTGGATTACTTGCTGATGAAGGGAGGGGGTGGGGAAGGGAGAAAGAAAAAAAATTGGAACACAAGGTTTCGCAAGGATGAATGTTGAAACTTTCTATGCATATGTTTTGAAAATAAGAAGCTATTAGGAAAGGACCCCCATACCAAGATAAGATCAAAATGGGTCCATGACCTAGGCATAAAGAACGAGATTATAAATAAATTAGAGGAACATAGGATAGTTTATCTCTCAGACTTGTGGAGGAGAAAGAAATTTGTGACCAAAGATGAACTAGAGACCATTACCGATCACAAAATAGAAAATTTTGATTACATCAAATTAAAAAGCCTTTGTACAAACAGAACGAATGCAAACAAGATTAATAGGGAAGCAACAAACTGGGAAAACATCTTTACAGTTAAAGGTTCTGATAAAGGCCTCATTTCCAAAATATATAGAGAACTGACCCTAATTTATAAGAAACCAAGCCATTCTCCAATTGATAAATGGTCAAAGGTTTTGAACAGACAATTTTCAGATGATGAAATTGAAACTATTACCACTCATATGAAAGAGTGTTCCAAATCACTATTGATCAGAGAAATGCAAATTAAGACAACTCTGAGATATCACTACACACCTGTCAGATTGGCTAAGATGACAGGAAAAAATAATGATGAATGTTGGAGGGGATGCGGGAAAACGGGGACACTGATGCATTGTTGGTGGAGTTGTGAACGAATCCAACCATTCTGGAGAACAATCTGGAATTATGCCCAAAAAGTTACCAAATTTTGCATACTCTTTGATCCAGCAGTGTTTCTATTGGGCTTATACCCCAAAGAGATACTAAAAAAGGGAAAGGGACCTGTATGTGCCAAAATGTTTGTAGCAGCCCTGTTTGTAGTGGCTAGAAACTGGAAAATGAATGGATGCCCATCCATTGGAGAATGGCTGGGTAAATTGTGGTATATGAATGTTATGGAATATTATTGCTCTGGAAGGAATGACTAGCAGGATGAATACAGAGAGGCTTGGAGAGACCTACATGGACTGATGCTAAGTAAGATGAGCAGAACCAGGAGATCATTATACACTTCGACAACGATATTGTATGAGGATATATTCTGATGGAAGTGGATTTCTATGACAAAGAGACCTAACTGAGTTTCAATGGATAAATGATGGACAGAAACAGCTATACCCAAAGAAGGAACACTGGGAAATGAATGTGAACTATTTGCATTTTTGATTTTCTTCCCGAGTTATTTTTGCCTTCTGAATCCAATTCTCCCTGTGCAACAGGAGAACTATTCGGTTCTGCAAATATGTATTGTATCTAGGATATACTGCAACATATCTAACATATATAAGACTGCTTGCCATCTTGGGGAGGGGGTGGAGGGAGGGGAAAAATCAAAACATAAGCGAGTGCAAGGGATAATGTTGTAAAAAATTACCCTGGCATGGATTCTGTCAATATAAAGTTATTATTAAATAAAATTAAATTAAAAAAAAAAAAAAAGGAAATAGCTGAAAGTGCTTTATTATTCCTATTTTGGAGAAGTGTGAGTAGTATGGATCTGGTTCTCCCTTTTACTGATTATGTATCACAGAAGTTCTTGCAATAACTTCCTGAAAATAGTCTTTCCATCTTCAATTTTTTCCACATTTTAATTAATCTTGTACTTAGTTACCAAATTAATGATCAATCTGCTAACAAACTTTAATGCTATTACCTTTAAAATAAAACTTTAAAACTATTGCTTTCAAAAAAAAAAAAAAAAAGAAGCTATTAGAAGAAATAAGATCGCTTAAACCAGATTTTCATCTTGTGTTCCAGCCCTGCTGGGCACTCTGGTGAAGGACTGCTTCTTATAATGGGGTTTTTAAAAGTAAGAAAATAAAATACATAGAATTAGAATCCTGTCCCATCATCATACATTGGAAGAAACTGGGTCTGAGAACAGGGCCTTGCCAACTAAAGATCTTCCAAAGAATCACAAGTCCTATTCCTTGCAGAGGATGTATTAACAATGGGAATGGAAGCTCCAAATGCCCCAGGCTCCAGGGTGAGGGGTAAAAATGAGGAATGGAGGGAGGGATCCTGAGAGCAGATTCAGCACCAGTCGGGGTCTCTGTAAGCTCATTCCTTGACTCCCCCTCCTGCTCTCTTGCTTTCCCTCTCCCAAGAGCCCCCCTCCTCCTACCAGCTCCTCCAGTCCTCAGGCCCAGAAATCACAGTGGAGTGTTTTTGTCCTCCATCTGCATCCTGGCCTTGAGGGAAGAGACCCGGGAGAGATTAAGGCACTTGTTTCCTAGGACGATGCTGGATACATTTTTACAAGTATATCAAATTTTACAGGGAAAAACACTTGGAAAATTCATTCCCAATGCCAATTTCATTTTTAAAAAAATTTTTGAAAGCCCCAGAACACAGCAGAATCACCTAAATGATATCCAAAAGTGCTCAAAATAGTACCAACTATTTGAAGACAGGACAGTACATGGGAGACAGGCAGGGGCCATGATGGAGGTTGAAGTCTGAGGTTCTGGATGTGAATCTTGATTCTGTCATTTACTCTGTATGACTTTGGGCCTTCACCTCTTTGACTCCGTTTTCTGATATGTGAATGACACGATCGTCAGGGTCCCTTTCAGTCTAAATCCTTGAGCTAAATCATCAATCAGAAATCAGATCAATGCTCTTATCTGCACAGGAAAAAGTGGACAAATCAAAGAATTGTAGAATTTTGAGTGTTGGATGGTACCTCAGTGGCCAATGAGTATTTTTTTTAAAATTTTTATTTAATAATTACTTTATATTGACACTCGTTTCTGTTCCGATTTTTTTTCCCTCCCTCCCTCCACCCCCTCCCCTAGATGGCAAGCAGTCCTTTATATGTTGGATATGTTGCACTATATCCTAGATACAATATATGTTTGCAGAACCGAACAGTTCTCTTGTTGCATAGGGAGAATTGGAT
Organism: Antechinus flavipes; assembly: GCF_016432865.1. Taxonomy (NCBI): domain Eukaryota; kingdom Metazoa; phylum Chordata; class Mammalia; order Dasyuromorphia; family Dasyuridae; genus Antechinus; species Antechinus flavipes. Next base: position 285,690,845 of record NC_067402.1, read on the forward strand.
TCAGAAGGTAGAAATAACCCGGGAAGAAAAACAAAAATGCAGATAGTTCACATTCGTTTCCCAGTGTTCTTTCTTTGGGTGTAGCTGCTTTTGTCTGTCATTTATCAATTGAAACTCAGGTCTCTTTGTCAAAGAAATCCACTTCCATCAAAATATGTCCTCATACAATATCGTTGTCGAAGTGTATAATGATCTCCTGGTTCTGCTCATTTCACTTAGCATCAGTTCATGTAAGTCTCGCCAGTCCTCTCTGTATTCATCCTGCTGGTCATTTCTTACAGAACAATAATATTCCATAACATTCATATACCACAATTTACCCAGCCATTCTCCAATTGATGGGCATCCATTCATTTTCCAGTTTCTAGAGTGGCCAATGAGTATAACCAAGACCACAAAGAAATCCCCTCTATGATCTACTGTTTTGCCAAAGTTCCCTTTTAATGTCGTGACCCAGTTTCTCCAATTGTCCTATTTAGTTATTCTGCCTCAGGTTATAACCTTTCCCTCTTAATGTTTGATGAGATAAAGATCTATCTCAGTTGCTCTGCCCCCAAACCCCAGGCTTAAATGGTTGATGAGATGAAGATTTTATATCTTTAGGTTATAGACATTCCTTCTTAATGTTTGACAGGATAAAGGTTTATCCATTTTAGATGTCATTAGAATATCAGTAATCCCCCTCCATTGCATCATTCTAAGGGCCTCCCCCACCATTAGGTTATCCTCATCTAGGTATGTTCCCCATTATGTCACTGTTCTTGTTATCCTATAAAAGAGTCTTGCTGTCTAATGCTCAATGCTGGATTCTTTGAGATGCTAGTCTCATCCAGCCCTGGGACCAAGATCCATCTGGTCCCAATATCTCTCTCCATTTAATAAACTATTGAATTGGTCTCTAACCTCTGTCTTGCTCAGTTTCTTTGGCATTACACTACTACACAAGTCATCATCTCTGCTTTGGTGGAATTTATGACTTCTCAAGGGAGGCAACCCGTTACACTTCTACCCAATCGAAATTGTTTCCTCATTGTCATTCAATCATTTCTGCTTGGACTCATGATCCCATTTGGGGTTTCCTTGGCAGAGATAATGGAGTGGTTTGCCATTTTCTGGTCCAGCTTATATTACAGGTGAGGAAACTGAGACAAACCTGGTTAAGTGATTACCCTGGGTCACGGTTGGCAAGTGAGACCAGATTTTCTTCCTAACTCTAGGTGTCCAGTGCTTTAACCACTGTGCCAACTCTAGTTTAAACTGGTCTCTTTTCAACTTCCACCCACTATTCTTGGTTCAACCCTTTGTAGCCAAGCAGAAGGAAGAGTGATTCACATGACAGCTCTTCAGATACTTAAATCATAAAATCAGGTCACCTTGAGGCTTCTCTTCTCCAGCCTTTCAATTAATCTTCCCATGACATGGTATCCCACTGCTGTTCTAATCTATATCTATATCTAATCTATATTATATCACGGGACCCAGATGGCTCTGGAGAAGAAAGTAAGACTAGTGATTGTGCACAGTTCTCCCTCAAGACTAGTGATTGTGCACAGTTTCTCCCTTGCTTAAATCCAATTGCTTGTAAGTCATGGTGTAACCTCCCAGATGTCATGGTCCTCTTCAAGAGAGAAGGACAAAGAACAACAACATGACACAGACTTGAGCCTCTTCATCAAACTGTTCTCCCAGAAGAGAACACTATTCTACATGAGGTCTGACTAGCACATAGTACAATGGGACTATCCCTCCTTAGTTCCAAGAAGTCAGTGATTCTGTTTCCACATTGTATTACTGTCGCATTGGGTTCAATACTGTATTTACAGGACCATGACAGTTTTCTATTTGTCCTCTTACTTGCCTTTTCTTTCATCATCTATATAAGGATGAAATTATCATTCAGGTAAGTCAAGAAACTATTGTCTCCTTTGTTCTTGGCACAGAGAGCTCCAGAAGAGGTCTGGACAGTTCAAATTGTTCAATTATACATCATATCTTTCTGCTAGACTTATGATCTATTCCCATCCCCACCCCCAACTCCACATCTATAACTGCTTTCTGTCCTGGTGGTCTGTTGTCTATTTTAATGACAAAATGACTTTTTCTTTTTCCATTGATCTTCACTCAAATGTTCTGCACTATGTTTTCCTGCTCTGGTGCCTGAATTTCCTCATATACAGTAACATATACATACACATTTTAATATACAATACAACCTCTCCCTCCTCTCTCTCTCTCTCACACACACACACACTTTTTTAAAAAATCAATCTCATTTCTTTTGAATAAGGTTTACTTATTTACAGCCACATTCCAAATGTGGATTTCATTCTATCAAGTCTCAGCAATATCTATTAGGTACGATTTGCTTTTTTGGAGGTAAACCTGTTTCCTCTCCTTTATTGCCCAAACTTTGGAAGAAGAATGACCATTCTTTTCAACAGTGGGGTGATTCAAGCCAATCCCAATAGGTTTGTGATGGAGAGAGCCATCTACATCCAGAAAGAGGATTGTGGGGACTGAATATGGATCATAACAGTGAAAAAAACTGTTATGTTTGTTGCTTTTTTTGTTGCTATTTTCTTGCTTTGTGTTTTCTTTCTCTTTTTTCCCTTTCTGATCTGATTCTTCTTTGTGCAGCATGATAAACGAGGAAATATATATAAAAGAATTGTACATATTTAACATATATTGGATTGCTGGCTGTCTAGGAGAGGGGATGGGAGAAAGGAAGGAGAAAATTTTGCAATACAAGGTTTTGTAAAGGTGAATGTGGAAAATTATTTTTGCATATGTTTTGAAAATAAAAAGCTATCATTTAAAAAAATAATGACCATGTCCACTTGTGATATAATATAATGATATATAATTATAACAGCTGTCATTTATATAGATTTTTTAAAAAGTTGTGAAGTTCTTTACATATTATCTCATTGGATCCTCAAAACAACTTTGTGAGTTAAGCATTACAGATAGCCTAGCTTATTAGGGAAGGAAATAAGCATTTACATTAACTTACTATGTGCCAGGAACTGTGCATTAACTTTGCAGGAGTTAATTAACTCCTTTGATTCTCACAATAACCCAGGGAGGAAGGGGCTTTTATTATCCCCAACTTACAGGAGCAAAAAGAAGCAGAGAAAGTTAAATAACTTTCCCAGGATCACCCAGTTATAAATCAGAAGCTGGACCTGAACTCAGGTTTTCCCAACTCTAAGCCCAGGGCTCTATCCACTACTTCACCTAGTTGCCTTGTATATAATTACTATAAATTCCCACTCTCAGTGAAGAATGGGACAATTGAGGCTCAGATTGTCTGGTCATTCCAAAGTCAGGGGCAAGATCTGAACTCAAATCTTTCTGACCCCCAAGTCTGGCACTCTATGATGCAATTGCTTGAGTGACCCATAGAACTGATCCATTGATTCATTCTAGAGCAAAGAACCTGAGAAATTGAGCCTCCCCTTCACCAAGGAGGAGTGACAAGACAAAAGAGTCCAGATAATACCTACTGACTTCCCTCTCAGGCATGTCTGGATTAATGGGGCTCTATTGAAATAACACAGTTGTATTTAGCAGACAGAATTTTCTGCTCTCTGCTCTCAATTTTAATAGATAAGAGAAAGCTTGATTTATAAGTGAGACAAACAGCCTCGGCTCAGTAGCAGAAAGTGACCTCCCTGGGATTCTGGTCCATGATTATTATTTATGGTCAATTCTGAATCAGTGCTGACAGCCTCCTCCTGAGGCAACATCTGGAACAGAGCTGTTACTCCCCTTGGCTCCCCACCACAATGGGGGAGATCTGCAATTCTGAGAAAATAAAATACCCATCACAATACAGACCAGGAAATAGTACTTGTGGCTGAACGCGAAGGGGGAGGGGAGGGAAGATTAGGAGAAGCAGAAGAGGAAAGTTAGATAGAGACAAATGGAAGAGGGGAAGAAGGAAATATCCCTAATTAATTGCTACTAATCACTAATTAAATTCATTAATTCCTAGGGATGGAGGGTAGTCCTCTCAGAATCTGAGAGTCAATTGTGTTGAGCTGAGAGCCACTGCTCTGAATCCTTTGAAATTAAAAAAAACCCTTGAAATGAGGCAGGGAGGGGAAGCTACTAGCCATACTTTTTTGTCTAAGTGTTAATAGTTGAGGGAAGAATGTAAAAGGGGAAAAGCCAGACTCTAACAGAAGAAACTATGACCTTCTCAAGCCAGGACAGGTTTCAAGACTCGGCCTTTCCTTTCTATGTCAGTGTCAGTAAGTGGTCATCCCCCATCTTCCAGGCTTGCGCCACAGGAGAGAGATTAGGCTCCCAGGGGAGTGAGGTCTCCAACCCCTCCCAACCCTCATGTTACAGAAGAGGAAACTGAGTCCCAGGGAATGTCAGGGACTTTTATAAGGTCATACCGGTAATGAGAGAAGTGGGATTCCAGCCCCGGTCCTCAGAAGTCAGAGCCAAGATTCCTTCCAACGAATCTTTTATCCCCCAAGTCTAGGAAAAGCGAAAAAAGAAAGCCGACTAGGCTGATCTGAGCATGCTCAGGAGGTGGTGAGCTGGTTACGCAACATTTGCAAGGCTGGGGCCGCTCAGGCCGGGGCCGCTCATGCCGGGGCAATGTTGACAACTCAAGGCTGCAGCACCATCTGGTGGCCCGTGACTGTAATGCACCCCGATCAGTTTCTCTAGCTGTACCTCTCAATGCGACCGTATCTGAAGGGCAGTCCCCTGTCTGGAGGGGTACACGCCTTCACTTTCTCTTTACTCTAATCACTCTCCTTCTAACTCCAATCTTTCTGCCTATAGCACCTCCATTTACCCTGGCTCCCTCTATCTTAGTCCTGAGGTTAATGGGTTTTTTATTGCCAGCTTTAGATACATCCAATTGGGCCTTTCTGCTCATAATTCGAATCCCCTGCAAAAATAAAAAAATAAAAAAAAAAATAAAACCAACTTCCAGGCAACATGAAATGTTTTCCTTCTCCATTTTGGCATGTAAGTCCATTTGGACTAACCCTCCAGTAATTTGTCCTTCCCTTACAGGAAAGACTATTTCAGAGGGGGAAACTGAGGTCCAGAGAGCTAAAGTCATGTTAGAATATTATAAGATTTGAGAAAATGAAGACACCTGAGAAGTCATTTAATCTAAATCACATCAAGAAAGGAAACCTCACTATAATATATTTGGAAAATAGTCATCCAATTGCATGTTGAAGATCTCCAGTGAAGAGAAACCCCCTGCAGGCAGCCCATCCACTTTGGAACAGCCCCAATCGCAAGATTTGTTCAGGCTTCAAGTCTAAATTGCAATTTCCACTTAATGCTTCAGATTCTTGCCTTAAGGGATAAAGAGAACAAGTCCTCTTCCTTTCTAAAACCTGAACGTAGAAATCATGTTCCTCTCTTCCTCACCCCAAATCTTTTCTTCTCTAATCTAAGGCTTCTTTAACTTTTCCCACTCATGACCCCTTTTTGCCTGAGATTTTCACCGAGATTGATTCCAGGTAAATAGATACATAAAATAGGTATGCAAATCAAAATTTACTGATAATAAATCATAATTTTGCAACCCTACATTATTACATAACCCCAGATGGAGTTGCAACCCATAGTTTAAGCTTTGATTTAAAGAACAGAATGAGAAGAGAGTCTTTAAGATATATCTACCTTTAGGGAACTGGACATGGGCAATGGAGTCAACAAATCCATTGGAGACAACTTGCCATCTAGGGGAAGGGGTGGGGAAATTGGAGCACAAGATTTTGCAAGGATTAATGTTGAATAATTATCCGTGCATGTTTTGAAAAATAAAAAGCTTTAATAAAGGAAAAAAATTTAAATAAAAAATAACAAATCCATTTGAAAAAGAGCTCTCGGAAGCAGGAAAGAGTACTCAAATGAGCAGTTAAATGCAACAGAAGATTGAGAAAAATGAGAATTTCAAAGTTATTATAATTTATTCGACAAAGATCAATTTTCTCTCGCTCTTACCTCCTCCTTCCCTATCAAAGAAAAAAAAGAAAAACAAAACCCCCATTATAAACATGTTTAATCAAACAAAATACTCCTCTACTGACCATGTCCAACAAAATATGTTACAATCTGTACCTCTCTGTCTACAGGTGGATAGCATGTTATTAAAAAAAAAAAAAAAAAAAGGAAGAAAATGTTGAACAAGATTTCATATTGGGGATTGAGAGATAAGTGGTTGTCTTGGAGAGAGAGGTTTCAATTGAGTGATGAAGTCAGAAGCCAAACTGAAAAGGGCTGAGAAATGAGAGGATAACTAGAGGCTTACTACACTCATTAGTGTAGTCGACTCTTTCTAAGGAAGGATAGGAAGGAGCCAGTATTTACCAAGCACTCTTTGTGCCAAGTGCTTTATAAACATTATCTCCTTTCATCCTGACAACAACCTTGGGAAGAAATGCTATAATTCATCTTCCCCCACTACCACCAGGATCCTTTATTGATTATATTCAATGTATTTGGCTCCTTACTTTAAGCAAGGAAAGCATACCCAAATCTCATCTGGTTGCCAGATATAGTTGATCTGCCCATTGTAACTGCTCTTTATCAAAGTGGATAAGGGAAGCCTGGGATGGTCTAGGAACTTCCTTCCTTTTGCTTGCCCTCCTAGCACAGGGTGGGCAGGCTGAGCAGAGAGCAGTTTCCTGAAGGAAGTGTGGGTAACCTCCCAAACTCAGATGGATATCTTCCTTCCCCTCCCCCCCTACTCCTATGTACCTTGAACTCGGGGTCCCAGGACCCTGAAAGGTTGAGGAAAAAATGTTAAAGGATATTGAAGAATGGGGAGAGAAGTACATTTGATACCAAGAGACTAGATGATGGTTCAAGTAGAGAAGAATAAGAGATGTTCAGTTTGGGGCTTGGCATATAATTTTATTACACATATGTATACAGACATATGTGAGCATGTGTGTATATATGTATCACACACACACACACACACACACACATATATATATATATATAAGCAGCTAAGTGGCTCGGTGAATAGACGCTGAGCCTGGAGAGTCAGGAAGGCCTGAGTTAAAATCCAGCCTCAGACACTTACTACCTATGTGATCCTGGGTAAGTCACTTAACCTTGTTTGTCTTAAACTAATAGAGAAGAAAATAACAAACCATTAGAAGACCTTTGCTTTAAAAAAAAAACTCCTGAACATTATTGGTGTATTGTGGTCCCCAGAGCCATGAAGAGTTGGACAACTATACATGTGTATATGTGGATGCATGGATATATAAAGGTATATATTATGTGTACATATAATATATATTATATATATACATATATATATACATACACATATATATATATATATATACATACACACACACACACACACACACACACACATATATATATATATATATATATATATATATCTTGGAACCAAGCAGAAAGATAGGCCTCTAAGAATCTAGCTATCCGGACCCAAGGAAAGAGACAAGACTTGGAAGGAGAAATAAACATTTGTATTTTTACCAGCTGGCTGCATTTGGGGTAATTATTGATCTGAACTGATACTAAAGCTGCCTCCAAGAAAACCTCCCCAAGAAACCTGTACTCGCTCCCAGAAAGAACCATCTTTTATATAAAGAAGAAAAAGAATAACCACAGTCTAGCTTAAGTTCTATATATAGCTTAAGTTCTTAACACTTCCTTTCCTTGGTAAGTAGGGTCCCTAGATGATGAACAAACCCTCTAGATGCTATTGCTCTAGAAATAATTTAAAAACCGATAAGAAGATGGGAAATTGCAAGTCTTTCTGATGCTTTGAAGCATGAGAGTTTCTACTCTGGTGTGTGTGTGTGTGTGTGTGTGTGTGTGTGTGTGTGTGGTGTGTGTGTGTGACTATTCTTTGAAACAGTAATAGAGGAGATAGGGAAAGAAACAAAGAGATACAGAGAGAACACATACAAAGAGAGGGAGAGGGAAAGAGGGAGAGGTAAATTTAGAGATCTGGGATATTGAAAATTGCACAAAATCACTTAGCTGAAGTATTTATGCAAGGTTCAAGTCCCTAGTCTTTATCCATTCTGCCAAGGTGCCTCTCTCATATTAATATAGAGTTAACATACATACATATATATGTGTGTGTATGTGTGTGTGTGTGAATTATACACAAAACAATAACAAGAAAAACCCAATTTTTTGCAGTTATTTTATCATTGAGAAATCAAAAAACAAACAAATAAACAAAAACCTCCTGAGGAACGTATCTACCCATTGGACAATGAAAAATGAGAAAACTGAATGGAAGCATAGTGAAGTAGTTTTCTCAAGGTCAAATACTAGTTTAATGGTGGGACAATGGAAGAACACTAAATCCCTGAATCCAAGACTAATTCCTCTCCCCTTTGCTATTCTGCATTCTCAGTGCATAGCCCATTATTCAAGCTATTAGGAAGCTCTAGCTTCTGTCTGTGCTTTACATCACTTGGTCACCCTACTTCCAGGAAGATAAATTAACACAAGAGTATAATTTCCATACATTTTTTCTTTTCATTGAAGAATTTCTTTGGGGATTCACAAAGATCAGGCATTAATTTTGTTCAACCCAAGGAAACAATGTTTAAAGCACTCCATGATTATTATTTCATGGAGTTATTACTGTATTAGATATGACATTTATTTTACATATGATTACAACAAATGGCTAATTTCAATGTTGTTTCCCTTGCTCATGAAGTCAATATAGAAGACTCCCATATCTAAGTAGCTATTCTCTTTTGAAGTATTTTCTTTTCTAAAATCATTTAGAAAAGCCAGAATTCAGTGGTTTTCCACAGAGTGAAAGGAACAGTTGCAAACTGAGTGTGTGCATAGTGGGTTAAAACAGTGATACCTCAGGCCCTAGCATCTCATGGTACATAAAATGTTAAGTTTGTTCCCACTGTAAATAAGCAAGTCGAAATGTTCATTTCAGTCAGTCATCAAGTCTCTGTTCAGCACTCGTTCTTTGTCAGAGAGTGTACTAAGATTTGAGGATAAAAGAAAGATCAAAACACTGTAGGTGTGTGTATACATCTATATATCAGTGAACAAAGCTCCTCTCTTTACTTCACCAAATATCAGTTCATTTTATTATGTGGGTCAATTGTAGTAGTCATAGGCTTCTTAAAAAATAAAGACTATTTGAAAACAGAGAAATGAGCTTCCTGACCAATTTTCTAATTTCTTTTGGAAGGTCGTTAAGATATTTTATAAATTATTAGTTGCTATGGTCTCAGGGCCATCAGCAGAAAGGGTATTTTATATCATCGCTGCTACCTTTTGCCCCATCTTCCAGGGCTTTCTGCTATAAATCCAATACTGCCTGACATTGCTGATGTTATTTCCTGGTTCTCTGATCCAGGCATTAACATGGCCAACCAATATCATCCACATTTAAGCCATCCGTTCCCAGATTGTATAGTCTTTGAGCATATCCTGCACGTAGTTTCCTTCCTATTCAATAACATTGCCCTTCATACTGGGCTCAGTATTTATCTTCTCCTTAAAGAAATGGGCCTCTATAGAGGAAGCAGCCATCTAAGAGTGAGCAGAAATATAGAATTAAGGCACAGAGATTACATGACCTATGCAGGGTCCAGAGATAGTAAAGAGCTGGGAACTTAGATCAATGGTGAACAGAAAGAAAGATGGGCAGACTGGATCTCATGGAGTGAGGGCTGCTCTCAGAGTAGAAGAAGAGAAAGGGGCAGTGGGGGGGCTAATGTCATTTGTGCATCCCTGGGACTCTAAAAACTCTGTACTAATTCTATGGAACTCTCTACAAATTCTATGGGCCTACTAAGCCAGGAGTTCTTACTCTTTTGGGTGTCCTGGGTGCCTTGGACAATCTATGAAATCTACAGATCCCTTCTCAGAATCATGTTTGTGCCTATATTCATAAGTAAAAGAAATTCACATTTTGAATTGAAGGTTAGGAAAAATAAAGATATCTATTTTTCCATCCAAGCTCATGTACATCCTAGTTTAAGCCAAAGCAAAATATTAGAAGAGAGCTTTTGTACATTTTAATACTTAAGAAATGATTTTTTTCACTCATTCACTCATAATGTTCTCTTAGTGGAAGTCTCTAGAAAAGCTTGGGTCTTGACTCAAGCCAGGATGGGAAAGGGACAATGGGAAATAAAATGGAGGCAGCACTTTGAGGAGAGAAGGGGGAGGCTTAAGTTTGTCCTCAATGTTGGTCTATTTGTTAGGAGGGAAGAAAAAGGCAGGAGGGGAAAAATAGCTGATAAGGTTGGGAAAATTTTCTTTGGTTTCAAAAGGGATTAGGGAAAAAGTGGTGGGGGAGGAAATTAGGTGGTACAATGAATAGAGCACCAGGTTTTGAGTTCAAAGCTAGAATTAAACCTTTCCTAGCTGTGTGACTCTGGACAAGTCACTTAACCTTGTTTATTTCAGTTTTTCATTGTAAAATGATCTGGAGAAGGAAACGGCAAATCACTTTGGTAACTTTGCTGAGAAAACTCCAAATAGAGTCGCAGAGAGTTGGCCACAACTGAAGGGACTTAACAATAACAACAACAAATTAAATGAAGAACACGAATAAATAGGAAGGGGAAGGAAGCATTTATTAGGGACTTACTTTGTGCAATGTAATTGTGTTGCGTGCTAGAGATCCAAATAGAAAAGACAGATATTGTTCTCAGGGAGTTTGCATTCTAATGGGGGGAGACAACCCATGTGGAATTTCAACTTTCCCCCAAAAGTGAATCACTCAAACATCCCCAGTTCTTACAGCGAATCTGGCTGGGATGAGCCAAATTGAAGGCTCCCAGGAAGGACACAAAGGAAACCAAAAGGTAGAAATGGCTCCCAAGGAGTCCTCCTGCATCTATAAAAACATGAAATCACCTCTTTTGGAGTGAGTCACCAAGTGATCACTGAGTCGTGTGGGTTTTTTTAATGATCATTTTGTCCCTTTGCATTCCGGTTTAGAGACAAAAACGTCCTTCCCAAAGCTCATCTGAGAAGAATGTCAGGCATTCTTTGTCTACTTCAGGGATCCTTAAATTGATTTCTGGGAATCTGTGAACTTGGATGGAGAAAAAAGTACATCTTTATTTTCATTAATCTTCTAATGTTTGTTCACATGCTTCCCAAGACTGCCAGAGTGATTCGGGATACACGAAAAGGACCCCTAGATTGGTCTTTCATTTTTAACTTTTTTGGGTGTTGTTTCTCAGATGCCACATTGGGATATTTTGGCTTTTTTCTTCCATACTATTTGATTTGTTGACCAAAATGCTACTCTAGTCTCCCTTCTCCTCCTTTCCTCTCAAAATTCTCTGAAAGAGAAAGCCTCATTTGGCCCTCTGAGCACAAATGGCATCAGGCATCATAAATGCATGCGTGGTTGCCACGCATAGGAGAAGATCCAATATGGAGCCCAAGGGAAGGTTCTTTATGGATGGGAAGATCCTCCAAATGCACTTAAGTACACAGAAAACAGTACTAGTGCTAGAAGCAGCAGTTCTCGGATTACTGCAGAGTCTCCAAAAGAGAGCCAATATTGTCTAAAAAGTTTGGATTTTCTATCCCCAAAGGAAAAAACAAGGAGATGATGAATGTTGCCCAGACTCTGCTAGGCAATCGGCTGAGCTAATTACCTTTAGAGGTCCTCCAGAAATATCTTTAGCTCGAGCAGAGACTGCAAATGGATAACAAGCTGGGCAGAGAATCAATCACCACTGGAATATTGTCAAGATCTTTTAAGGCTGCTTTGTGTCCCTAGCATTTACCACATAATATGCGCTTAGTAAATGCTTTTTGGCTTGACACTAAGCATCTCCCTGAAAAAAAAACCATGTCTTTAAATGCCTAAATCCTTCTGGAGATGTGTGTGGATTTTAAATCACCGGACACTAGAATTTCTGAGGAACTGAAAATTAGTCTCACCAGGTGATGGAGTAGGTGTGATCAGACTGTACCAGATTACAAACAAGAGATTAGAAAAGAGAAGCAGAGTAAAGATCATCAAAGAAATGTGTAAGAGGGAAAAGCCTATTAAGAGCTGAGAATAAAGGATTGGCAGGAGACAGCTCCTAACATTCATTAGTAGCCTGAGATGCTGTGGGAAAACAAGGAAGGCTAACAACTTATTTGGGTAGAGCCCCCACTAGTGAATCTGCAGGAAGACATGCCTGGGTGGTGATTTACACCATATGAGAGGTCTGTCAATGACCTCCTTACAAGATGTGTCCAGGAATCGGCTTGCTAGGCCAGATCTCCCAAAAATCTCTATTATGTGCATGTTATAGAAATCACATATCTACTTATGTGAATTTAAAATTTGTCTTTTATTTATTGATGCCTTTGTTTTGATATCACATTCATTTCTAAGTATCTCCCTTAAGATCTATTTTCACAAAAGTTTTTAAAATTAAAGTGTATATGTAGGAAGGGGAACAATTCAGCAAAAGCAAGGTATAGATGACATCTGGCGGTAGAAACAAATCCCTCACACCTGTGGTTCCCACTCCCTTCCTACTCATAAAGGGAAGGAGAAAAGTCCACTTTTCTCTCATCCCAAGCAAATAGTGATTCCATTTACACTGTGGTCATTGGGCATGTTGCTTGTGATTCTGTTTTCTTTCTTTCTTTCTTTCTTTCTTTTTTTTTTTTTTTTTGGCTTTTTCCTGAGGCAGTTGGGTCAAGTGACTTGCCCAGGGTCATATAGCTAGGAAGTGCTAAGTGTCTGAAGCCAAATTTGAACCCAGATCCTCCTGACTTCAGGGCTGGCGCTCTATCAGCTGTACCACCTAGCTGCCCCTATTTTATTTATTCTAAATCCATTCATTTCTTGCAGCAGAATCCTATGCCATGTCATTTACAAATCACACACAATTCTGTTTAGCTCCTTTTCCAGTGGATGAGTACCTACTTTTGTTCCCATTCTTTGTCATCACAGAATGTGATGTTATGAATATTTTGGCAACTGTGGAATCTTTCTTCTGTTTTTGGCCTTTTCGGTTTTTGCCTAGCAATAATGTGAAATATTAATCAATTAATATTGATTATGCACTTTGTACTAATGTGTATAGCCTTATTATATAGTATTATATTTATATATTTTATATAATTATATTGTAATACAATGTATAATTATATTCCTATAGGATTTTATGAATTTAATATTATGAATTAATCATTTATTTTTAATCACATTCTTTAATTATATATATATAGTTTAGTTCTTATAAATCACAGTAGTGTGTATGAGATTCTGTGAAGGCTGACAAGACAATTAACAGGCCTGTCTATCAGGTAATTCTCTATTTTGGCACAGCTAAGCTCCTGCAGAGCTCGGCTTACAGGCTATATTTTTCATTTCTACTAAAAGCAAAGCTGCAGCTTATCGGTCACACTGACAATAGGTCATCTAATACTGGAAAACTTCCAGACCTAAATGATGCTTACCTGTCAAAATTCCCCAATCCTGCAGAAAGTTCCCTCTTCTTGACACAAAAACAGCTTTCCATGAAGACAATGGAAAATCCCCACAAGAATCAATATCATATTCCTCAATTTGAGATCAGTTTCTCATTTGTTTCTGTCCCCCATTCTGATGTTATAAATTTATGATTTTATATAAATTAATTATATATATAATTTTTATATTTTATTTTATATTATGTTATATACAAAATTAATATATAAATTATATGTATATATATAAATATGTAAATTTTAAAATAAATTTATTGTCTGTGTGGATAGAGCACCAACCCTGAAGTCAGGAGGACCTGAGTTCAAATCCGGCCGGCCTCAGACACTTAACACTTCCTAGCTGTATGACAAGCTAGGGCAAGTCACTTAATCCCAGTTGACTCAGGGAAAAAAAAAATGTTCTGTCAACTTAGATCAAGGTTCTTTCTAACAATTGAGGTGGTCTTAGACCTACTTAATCAGCAAACTGTTAGTCATTACTAATAAACAGATAATTCTTGGAAATTTTGCCTCAGTTTTCCTTATTTACAGATTTTTCAGTCACCCCAAGAAGGATCTCTAGTATACTTTAGTCACTTTCATCACCTAACTTTCATCACCTATTGCTTTCCAGGATGATTCTATCATTGCAGCTCTACCAACGATATATTGTTGGGTATGAGGCAAAAACCTCAGTTGTATTCAGTTGCATTTCTTTGGGATTTGAACCAATCTTTCACATAAGTTTTAATTGTTTGAAATTCTTTTTAAAGTGCTTTTAATCATATGTGATTATTTAATTACCATAATGTTAAACATAGTAAAGGTTCTCTTTCTCTCTGTGTCTTTGTGTGTATGTGTGTGTGTGTGTCTCTGTCTGTCTTTCCCTCTCTGTGTGTCTTTCTCTCTCCACATGTCTGTCTTTCTCTCCGCGTGTGTCATCTGTCTCTCTCCGCATCTCTGTCTCTCTGTGTCATGTGTCTCTCTCTGTGTCTGTCTGTCTCTCTCTGTGTCTGTCTATCTCTCTCGGCGTGTGTTATCTGTCTCTCTGTGTCTATCTCTCTGTGTGTCTGTCTATCTCTCTCGGCGTGTGTTATCTGTCTCTCTCCACATGTCTGTCTCTCTGTCGTCTGTCTCTGTGTGTCTGTCTGCCTGTGTCTCTCGCTGTCGTCTGTCTCTCTCCCTGTGTGTTGTCTGTGTCCGTCCCCCTGTCTCCATCTCCGTATCTGTGTCTGCCTGTCTCCCTGCCTGTCTCTGTCTGTCTCCCTGTCTGTCTTCCTATCTGTCTGTCTGTCTCCCTGTCTGTCTTTGTCCTGTCTCTGTCCCTCTCTGTCCCCCTCCCTCTCACCTCTTTCCCTCCCTCCCCCCAGCTATCCATTCAAAAGTCCTCCAATTCAATACCATCACAACCATCTCTTATCTTTTGCCCCAAAATTCTTGCCCCTACTACATATAGTAAATAGCACAAAACACTCACTAGCTTTTGAATATTCAAATCTCTCATATTCAAGTAACAGCCGTGATAAGTTTATTGTAGTATATAGTATAAGCTCAACTTAATTTCTGCTCATTTGCTTTAGAGTTTTCAAAACAGATCTTGTCAAATAAGGAATCTTCCTGATTACATTTCACCTACCCTATCCCACTCTACATCTCTGAGACACTCGATTCCTTAGTTTCTGTCATTCAGTTATCTCCTTTGTTCCACTGATCACTTTCCTGATTTTTTAAAACATAGATTACCGATTTAGAATAGAGTTTGAGGCCAGTCTCCCTTTACTAATACTTGTCCCCCCTATTTATCTTGAGATTCTAGACGGTTTTATTCTTCCAAATAAATTCGGAATTGGAGGAAAAAAATATGTCTTATGAAACAAGCTTTTGGTGGTTATGATTCAGCAACAAGCCTGTAATTTATATCTTATTTCTCACGAGATTAACTGAACCCAAGCTGAATCTTTGCGATCCTTTATTCCTGGGGAAAACACTTTGTTTTTAGACAAATCCTGCACGTCTAGCTAGGTGAGCTTAAGATAGTTTATACATTGGATAGGTATTTTATATAGGTCTTCTTTTTAATTTCTTCTTATTCTTAGGACATCTCTGAGCTGCTAATGATTTCCATGAATTTACTGTCTCCTGCTACTTTTTGGAAACTGTTATAGCTCTCTGGGGGGTTCTAAGTACATCATCATTGCCACATAAAAATTGAGATCAAACTGTTCAGCATTTTTGTTAATGTTTGACAAGGCAAGTAGGTGGCGCCATAGTATAAAGAGCCAGACTTGGACTCAGGAAGACCAGAGTTCAAATGTGGCCTTGGACACTTATTAATTGGTGATCTTGGGCAAGTCATTGAAGCCTCTTGCCTCAGTTTCCTCATCTGTAAAAATGAGCTGGAGAAAGAAATGGCAAACTCTCCAGTATTTTTACTGAGGAAACCCCAAATGAGATCACAAATAGAGACATGACTGAAAAATGAATGAATAACAATAAGTAAGGGCATCGTTTTAGCTATCTGTAGAGGTATGAGCTTTGGAACCAGTCAGTTCAGTTGGCTTCTTTTAAGGAGTAAAAGAAAACTCGATACTCTGCTTATTTGATGCCTCTGTCAACATGATCTAAATTTAACCATCTCAGGGCAGCTGGGCACCACAGTGCATAGAGTAGCAGCCCTGAAGTCAGGAAGACCTGAGTTCAAAGTTAGACTCAGACACTTAACACATCCTAGCTGTGTGACCCTGGGTAAGTCACTTAACCCCAACTGCCTCAGGAAAAAAAAATTTAACCATCTCCACTTAGAGAGGGAGAAACACAAAGTTTCCCAGTTAACTAAATGTCTTTGACCCAAGATATTCTATTAACAAGTTACAGAACTCAAGAGACAGACAAAATTCTATAGTCAAGATTAAATAAGATTACAGAGTTTAAGTTGGAATATTTGAGTAGTTTAAACATAATAGTCAACTTAATTTAAAACACCATAAAGAATCACTGCTACAGAACCAAGAGAACACTGTACATGGTAACAAGATTATATGATGGTCAACTGTGATGGACTTGGCTCTTCTTAACAATGAGGTAATTCAAGGCAATTCCATTAGACTTGAGATGGAAAATGTCTTCTGCATCCAGAGAGATTACTATGGAGACTGAATTTGGATTGAAAAAAATAGTATTTTCACCTTTTGTTTGTTTGTTTTCTCTCACGTTTTTTTTTTTCCTCTTTTGGGTTGATTTTTCTTGTACAACATGAAAAATATGGAAATGTGTTTAAAAGAAAAAAAGTTTAACCTACATGAGATTACTTCCTGTCTTGGAGAGGGAAAAGGTGAGGGAGAGAAGAACCAAATTTTGGAAAATCTTACAAAAATGAATGTTGAAAGTTATCTTTCCATGTTTTTGGGAAAATAAAATACTATTGAAATTTTTTTTTTAAAGAATCTGTTAAGTTCATAAGATGCAGGCTAATATGGAGAAATAAAAAAAACTCTTAATTGGATGAAATTAAAGAGGCTGGTCCCCTGCCTAGTCATCAAAGTTCCTCTAGGAATTTATACTGTCAACTTTAAAAAAGGGATTGGGCTTTTCATGAAACTATAATTCTAGATCTGAGCATGGACATTTGAAAAATTATACTGGCACAGCCCTGCCAGGAACACTGACCATTCCTCCAACTACGTAAATTATTCTTCTATTTCTTTTTTTAATTTTTATTATTTTATTTTCCCCAGTTACATGTAAAAACTTTTTGTGCTATACATTTATTTCTTTTTTTAACATTTACATTTTATTTTGTTTTGCTTTTTATTAAAGCTTTTTTATTTTTAAAACATGCATAGATAATTTTTCAACATTAACCCTTGCAAAACTTGGTAATCCAATTTCCCCCTCCCATTCCAGATGGCAAGTAATCCAATATATGTTAAACATATATATGTTTCTTTATAAAACATTTGATAATTGAACTTACAAAAATGTTTTGTGGTTGTTGGTTAATAGACTCCCCAAATATTTTATGCATTTTGTAGTTAATCTGTTCCAGGGCTTGGATTTTTGATACTATGTAGAAAGGTTGCTGGTATTTATTCTTAACCTGCAACTTTGTTGAAGCTATTAACTGTATCAATATCTTTGTTTCCCTAGGATTTCCTATATAAGCCATCATCTCGTGAGTAAAAGGGATAGTTATATCTTTTATTTGTTTCTCTTTATGGCTTTTTTGTTTCTCTTTTTAATTGCTATTGCTAACATTTCTACAACTATATCAAATAAAAGCAAGGAGAACATCTTTATTTTAATGCCGTCTTTACTGGGAAAGTTTATACTTCTAATAGCATTTATAGAGAGAGAGCTTTGTTTACAAAGCACTTTAAATATCTTAACTCTTGATTCTCAAGGCTAGCTAGGAGATAGGTGCTACTGTTTTTCTTGTTTTACAAATGAAGAAACTAAATCTGAAGATGTGAAATGATAGCTCTTAAGAATCTGAAGCAGGACTCCAAACAATCAGTTCAACATCTTTCTCCTGGCCCACCTAGCTTCTAGTACATTCCCATTGCCTAGCATGCTTTACTTTTGGTTTCAGACAGATACTTTTAAATTATATTTTTATTTTAATTTACTTTAATTAGATTATTAGATTTATATTTATTATTATATTGTATAGAAATATAATATTTATATATATTATATATTATAAATATATAAATAAATATTAAATATATTTATTAAATAAAATTAAATAATTAGATTTATTTTAAATTATATTTTTAAAAGGTCTTTTTATTACAATGGCCTTTCCCTTTCCATTGGTATATTGCCATGGGCATCTTCTTTGATCTATTTAACCCAAAGGGGAATTTTCTTAATGCTCAGACAGAAAAAAAGCAGATTTGGGGCACTGTGCTGGAGCAGTCATTGGCACTCTCAGCACCTTTAAGAGCCCTGGAACACATCCTCCACCTAGCTGGGATTCTGGCGTGTGTGTGTGTGTGTGTGTGTGTGTGTGTGTGTGTGTGTGTGACACAGAGACAGAGAGAGGGAGGGAGGGAGAGAGGGAAAGAGCAAGGGAGGGAAAGAGGAAGGGAGGGAGGGAAGGAGAGAATAGGGGGGACAAGAAAGCAAGAGAAAAGGGAAGAGAAAAAGAAGGGGGGAGAGAGAAAGAGAGAGATGGGGGGTACATTTTAACTGCAGAACTACTGGGACTCTGCTTGCATGGAACAATCCTTACTCAACCTCCTCTTAGATGGGCAAGTGCAAACATGAACTCTTTGGGCCACAAATCGCTTCTCTTTTAAGAGGGAATTATTGCTCCACTTCTAGGTTCTTGGCCAAATGGGGGAAGGCCATTCTTCAGTCAGTTTGTCTGAGACTCAATGACGGTAAACTCTGTGGGAATGCCTGTTTTCCTATCCCAAGCCTGTCTTGTATTCCTTCCCTGCACAGCCCTTTGTCCTCTGTTTTCATTTCTATCCCCATCTACCTGGAACATCTGGCATCTTCTTCCCTTTACTTATCAAGATTTATAGCCTTCTAGCAAGTGCCCCCTAAATTAGACTGAATATCTTCCCTGTTTTCACAAAGCCTTAATGCCAGGGCTAGGACTTACTTAGGAAGAAAGAGAGAATGAGCATTTTTTAAAGGTGATTTTGAATTTGTCTTTTTAAAAGAAAATCGTATATGTATTAAACTTATCAAATGAAGGAAAAGATATAGATATAGATATAGATATATAAAGCATCTAGCTCTAGGCTACTTTCCCCTGTAAGAAGGTAAGTTTCTGAGGGCAGGACATATTCAAGGCACAGAGGTACTGAAACCATGTGGAAGGACGGTTGAGTGGGCATCTTTTGGCCAAAGAGGAAGGGTGTCCCAATGATAGTACTATTCTCTGTGTTGCTCCTATCAGTCTGTCAGTTAACAAGCATTTATTAAGCACTATGTGTCAAGCAGCAGACATGGATATTTTATGGCCAGTGGACACTGGCCACCTTACAGGGCAGGCATTCCCCTCTTGGGCAGCTCCAAGTTTGGGAAAGTTCTTCCTCAGTGAGACCACATGGATCCCTCCTGATCACGGGAATCATGACATTGCCTCCCTCTCCCTCTGGTGTTCTTCTCTTTTACAAGGTTTCATTTCTCTGCCCTGGAGAAATTTCTGCCTGGGACCTTGCAGTCCTGATGCTTGGCTATCTGTCCTGGGCCTTTCCTTCATCAGCTCTTCAAGCCTACCAAACAGGAAGGAAATTCCTGCAGGGTTACTCTCCTCAATAGGCAGAAGCCAATGGAGAAAACTGGAGAAAAGAATACCCCGACCAAGAGCAAGCCAAAGGAGAGAGACAAAGACAAACCTGGAAGGGAGATGGAGGAGAGAAGGAGGCACCCCTGAAGCAGCTCTGCCAGGAAGTCACATGGAGAGCAACAGCCGGGTCAGGGAAGGAGAGCCAGAAAGGTCAACCCTGGCCCCCGATCCAGTGCCACGAGGGATGATTGATTCTTCCTGCCATTTCTGCTTTTCTTTCATCATCATATCATCATCATCACTAACATTTCTATAGCATTTTCAAGTTTGCAAATCTTATCTTCTCATCCAGAGATAGAACTGTGAAGGCTGAAAGGGGTAATCAAAGGATAACATTTTCACCTCTGTTGTTGTTTGCTTTGTTGTTGTTTTCTTTCTCATATTTTTCCCTTTTGATCTGATTTTTTTAAAACTTTTTCATTTATTTCGATTACATCAAATTAAAAAGCCTTTGTACAAATAAAACTAATGCAAACAAGATTAGAAGGGAAACAACAAACTGGGAAAACATTTTCACAGTTAAAGGTTCTGATAAAGGCCTCATTTCCAAAATATATAGAGAACTGACTCAAATTTATAAGAAATCAAGCCATTCTCCAATTGATAAATGGTCAAAGGATATGAACAGACAATTTTCAGAGGATGAGATTGAAACTATTACCACTCATATGAAAGAGTGTTCCAAATCATTATTGATCAGAGAAATGCAAATTAAGACAACTCTGAGATACCACTACACACCTGTCAGATTGGCTAAGATGACAGGAAAAAATAATGATGAATGTTGGAGGGGATGCGGGAAAACTGGGACACTAATGCATTGTTGGTGGAGTTGTGAACGAATCCAACCATTCTGGAGAGCAATCTGGAATTATGCCCAAAAAATTATCAAAATGTGCATATCCTTTGATCCAGCAGTGTTTCTATTGGGCTTATATCCCAAAGAAATACTAAAGAAGGGAAAGGGACCTGTATGTGCCAAAATGTTTGTAGCAGCCCTGTTTGTAGTGGCTAGAAACTGGAAAATGAATGGATGCCCATCAATTGGAGAATGGCTGGGTAAATTGTGGTATATGAATGTTATGGAATATTATTGTTCTGTAAGAAATGACCAGCAGGATGAATACAGAGAGGCTTGGAGAGACCTACATGAACTGATGCTAAGTGAAATGAGCAGAACCAGGAGATCATTATACACTTCGACAACGATATTGTATGAGGACATATTTTGATGGAAGTGGATTTCTTTGACAAAGAGACCTGAGTTTCAATTGATAAATGACGGACAAAAGCAGCTACACCCAAAGAAAGAACACTGGGAAACGAATGTGAACTATCTGCATTTTTGTTTCTCTTCCCGGATTATTTATACCTTCTGAATCCAATTCTCCCTACGCAACAAGAGAACTGTTCGGTTCTGCAAACATATATTGTATCTAGGATATACTGCAACATATCCAACATATAAAGGACTGCTTGCCATCTAGGGGAGGGGGTGGAGGGAGGGAGGGGAAAAAAAAAATCGGAACAGAAATGAGTGTAAATATAATGTAATTATTAAATAAAAAAATTTATAAAAAAAAAAAAAAAAAACAAAAAAAAAAAATGAAATGAGTAAACAATTACACAGTTTCTTAAAAATATATATATTTTTGAGACTCTTGAGTGCAGAAAACTTATAACAGGTGAGATACTGAGTTTAGATGGCAGGTTTTTTTTCTTCCCTAAATCTATGTGGATCCATTGTATGTGTGGGTATTTCTCCTGCTTATGGTCTAAGATATGATGTGGTTTGCTGTCTGATCCTCCAGCATGTAAGGCAATAGGTTTTCATCACTGATAATTTGTTATTGAATTTAGGTTTAACAAGTGATAATTTAAAATGGTGGTCATAGATGTGTTTGACAGTGAGCTCTGAATGTAATCTATGGTTAATAAAATAACTCAACTGTAAAAAAAAAAAAAAAAAAAAAAAAAAAAGATGACAGGAAAAAATAATGATGAATGTTGGAGGGGATGCGGGAAAACTGGGACACTAATGCATTGTTGGTGGAGTTGTGAACAAATCCAACCATTCTGGAGAGCAATCTGGAATTATGCCCAAAAAATTTAAAACTGTGCATACCCTTTGATCCAGCAGTGTTTCTATTGGGCTTATATCCCAAAGAAATACTAAAGAAGGGAAAGGGACCTGTATGTGCCAAAATGTTTGTAGCAGCCCTGTTTGTAGTGGCCAGAAACTGGAAAATGAATGGATGCCCATCAATTGGAGAATGGCTGGGTAAATTGTGGTATATGAATGTTATGGAATATTATTGTTCTGTAAGAAATGACCAGCAGGATGAATACAGAGAGGACTGGCGAGACTTACATGAACTGATGCTGAGTGAAATGAGCAGTACCAGGAGATCACTATACACTTCGACAACGATATTGTATGAGGACATATTTTGATGGAAGTGGATTTCTTTGACAAAGAGACCTGAGTTTCAATTGATAAATGACAGACAAAAGCAGCTACACCCAAAGAATGAACACTGGGAAACGAATGTGAACTATCTGCATTTTTGTTTTTCTTCCCGGATTATTTATACCTTCTGAATCCAATTCTCCCTATGCAACAAGAGAACTGTTCGGTTCTGCAAACATATATTGTATCTAGGACATAATGCAACATATCCAACATATAAAGGACTGCTTGCCATCTAGGGGAGGGGGTGGAGGGAGGGAGGGGGAAAAAAAAATCGGAACAGAAACGAGTGTCAATATAAAGTAATTATTAAATAAAAAAAACAAACAAACAAAAAAAACTTTTTCATTTTTATTTACTTTTTATTTTTTTCTTGTGCTGCATGACGAATATGAACTAGAATACTAAGTAATAATAGCTAATAATAACTAGAACGTTAGAAGAACTGCACGTAGTTTGCTGTCTTCGGGAGGAAGGGAGAAAAAAATGAAACAAAAAAGTTTTGCAGATGAAACTACCTTTGCATGTATATGGAAAAATAAAATACTGTTAGAAAAAAAAATTTTTTTAAATTGTTGATCTTTTACAACAACTCTGGGAAGGTGTAGTTATTATTATCTCCATTTCACAGATGAGTAAACTGAAGCAGGCCTCCGTGAAGTGACTTATTCAGGATCACACAATTAATGTCTGAGGCCGAATTTGAACTCGGGATTTCCTGACTCCACCCCCAGAGTGTGTAAAGAGAAGTACATCCCCTCCTCACAACGAAACCACTGCTAAGTGCTTCTCGCTGTTTTCTTTTACTGGGCTAAAGCTAATTTTATTGTTGGAACTGAGGTACGACCGACATACAGTAGGGATGGGCGCTGGATCTGGGTTCGGTTCAAATTGGGCCTTTGCCACATAACAGCTGTGTCTCTTTGGGTAAGTCATTTGGCCTCCCCTGGCCTCAGTTTCCCCAGCTGTAAGAAAGGTTTGGATTGGATCAGCCTCCAGGGGCCCTTCCAGCTTCAGAAGTCCGGGGTCCGGATCTTTCTAAGTAAGGCTACTTCGGAAGCCCTAAGGACGACATCAGGCCCTCTTTAGAAAGTCCCGCCCCACCACCCAGCCCCTAGTGCTCTTCAACCGGAAGTTGCTACTCACCCACGGACGGAAGTGCGTCTGATGGACCCCCAATTAAACATGGCCGCCGGCTGCTCTTCCGGAAGCTGCCTCTGGGGTTCCCAGGGCCACTGTCCTCTCCCGACGCTCTAGTACTTTACAGCAGCTGTCCATGGTGCCTGTATCGACCTCCGGAACCTCCGTTTCCGTTCAGCTCCAGGCCGCCGGGTGGAGAGAGAAGCCGTTGAGAGGTGGCGGGCGCCGTTTGGACTTTGACGCTCTGGCCCGCTTCCGGTCAGTCTCGATGGTCGTGCGGGAGACGCTCTAGGCGCGCAGCCGCGCGCTCTCATGGGTTGCCTGGGTGCTCGATGATCTGCTAATCCGCCGGGGGCGGGGCCGAGCAGTCTCGCGAGAGCCCGGAGGGGGCGGGCGCGTGGTCCCGCGGCGGACGGAGCCCGAGATGGAGCCGGAGAGTCTGGAGTCGAGGATCAGTGAGTGACCCCCCCCCCCCCCCAACCCGGGGGGCGGGCGCGCGGGCCGGGCCGGAAGCGGAACCGGGGGCCGTGCCCCTCCCCCACGTCCCCTAGAGAGACTCCTCGAGTTGTTCTCGGGACCCCCGAACCCTCTCCTGACACCCTCAGGAAGCTCCTCCTTATATTGGTCCGAGGATCCGAAAATTCTTGCCAGCCCCCCCAGAGCTGTCCCCAGATATGCGCAGCCCTCTCCCCTCAGGCGGCCTTCAGAAAGTCATCCAAAGGGGCTCCCAGAGAACCCCCCGAATCTTCCCCAAACCATAGCTTCCCCCCTTCAGTCTGCTTCCAGGCCCCCCAAATGCTTCCGGAGATCCCCGCCCCCCAAGTCTTCCCTCAGAAAGGGGTGTGCTCCACTGAAAGTGCCCCAGAATTTCTCCCATCCTGTTATAATCTCCATCTGCTCCCCTGAATGCCCCAGGAATCCCCAAATCTACCTGTGGGGCCCTCCAAATGTTCCATGAGACCCCCCCACCTGTGCTCCAAGTCCGTCCCAGAAAGGGGCACTCGCCACCGAATGTGTCGCCGGATTCCTTCCGTCCTCTCGTCCTCACCTGTTCTCCTCAAAGTGCCCCAGAAACCCCCAGAGCTCCCAAATGCTCTCCCAGATCCTGCCTATCCCCCTAAGGTGCCCCAGATTGCCCTTACATATCAGCCTCCAGAAACTCCCCAAGCTCCCCCCCATGCCTCTAGCCCACCTAAATCCGTCCCCCAAATGCCTCAGGCCACCCCACAAACTTGTCTCTGCATCTTCCCAGGCTGTTCCTGAGACTCCGCCCACCCTCTGAAATAGGGCTCAGAGCTCCCACTGCCCCCAAACTGCCTCCCAGATGCCCTGAGTGCTCCTCATCCTCCCCCTTCCCAGTGCCTCTAGCTTAGCTCTGCTAACGCCACCCTAAATTGGGGGCTGTATCCCCAGAAACCTCACTTCTTTCCCCAAATCCACCTCAAGTTCTCCACTTGCACACCCTGAAGCCAGGTCTCCCTAAATGATCTCACGCTGTCCCCTCACTTCCTCCCCCAAACAGCATGTGGCCCTCTGACCTCCACCTAGGCTTCCCCTTGGGACAGACATCCTCCGGCCCCCCCCCTGCGCCGAGCTCACGCTGTCCCCTCGCTTCCTCCCCCAAACAGCCACGTGGCCCTCTGACCTCCACCTGGGCTTCCCCTTGGGACAGACATCCTCCGGCCCCCCTCTCTGCTCCGAGCTCACAGTGTCTCCTCCCTTCCTAGTCTCAACCTCTGGGGCATCTTTCTACTCCGTCTCTTCCCAGATACGCTTTCAGGGCTCCCCAGATTCCTCCATGATGTCTTGGATGCCTCTTCCAGTTGCACCTGCCCACATCCCTGGGCTGCCCCCAAATTTTCTGTAATTCTGTGGCACCCTACAAAACCATGACACTGATCTCCGCACCTCCCCCGGGGCCTGTCGCCCAGGAAGAACACCCTTGCGTACTATACCCTGCCTGGGGTTTTCAACATTGGGGGGAAAGATGGACTTGGGGAGCTCATGCCCCTGGCGGGGAGGCTTGGGAGAGACCACGTGATTGAGGGGGATAGACCTTGGAAGCTGAGCTCTGGGTGATGGATTGGGAGGACCCCGAGTACCTGGGGACACCCAGGAAGCCCTTGGGGAGTGCTGCGTTGGGGAAGGGCTCTTGTGTGACCCCCCATCCCATCTCCATCCTCCTCGGTCCCTCCCACACAGCCCCATGCGTCCCTGCCAGCTGCTGTCCCCATTTCTGTCCCTTCATTCCCGAGTAGGTGACACTAATCTCTGGGCTTCTTCTCCCTGCCCCACCCCCCTGGGCCCTCCTTGGGCTTTGTCTGGGCTTCCCTCCCCCCCAACATTTGGGAAATGGGATGTCTCCTCCTGGAATCGGGGGTCAGGGAGCCACAGGGAGCGCCTCTGGGGTCTGGGCCTGGGCTGGCTCCTCAGGAATGGACCTCAGCCCCCTCCCCAGCACCCAGCGTCTGCCTTCCAAGGGAGAATTAGGGGGGCAGAGAAGCTCCTAGAGCCAGCCTCCTCTGAGGGCTGTTCCTGGCAGGGCCTACACTGGCCGGGGAGCCTTCTCCCCCTTGGGCCCCCGCCCCTGCCGAGCTGGTCCAGTGTGGAAGAACCCCCCATCCTCCCCCCTCTATTTCTTTTTAGAGATGGGACTTTGTGGGGCTCGTGCCTCACAGCTGCCCTCCAGGGTTTCAGGACAAAGGTCACCGTCAGCATCGGACAGCTGAGGGAGGGAGCTGAGGCCGGGCCAGGTGGGGGGGCCAAGGGCTTCCGGGCCTCCCCTTCCCGCTCATTCTCGCAGAGGCCGAGCTGGTCGCTGCCCAGCCGACCTCCTCATCGGAATACCCTCTCCAGCTTAGGGTCTAGGCTGTGATCCTTGAAACTCCCAGCTCCCAGTTATGGCAGCCCCGTGAGTGAGGCAGGCAGGATCATCACCTGCATGGAGAGGTCAGGGGACTTCCGCAGGGTCACAGGCCCGGGGCCGCTGCCTCTCGGGACCATTTCCCAGACCCCCTGCTGAGCGTGCCCAGGACCCTGGGGCTCCGGCAGGGGCCATCCTTGTGTGAGGGGCCCTGGGAAACCCTGGTGCCTGACCACGCTCCCTGATTCCTCCCTGTGGTGCAGACAGAGCTACCAACCCCCTCAACAAGGAGCTGGACTGGGACAGCATCGACGCCTTCTGCGAGCAGCTCAACAAGGAGCTGGAGGGGTAAGAGAGTGGGGGAGGCAGGGCCTGGACCCCAGCAGCCCCGACATGCTGGCCCATAAGAACTTGTCCCCTTCCCCCTCTTTGCACCCCCCTCCAGACCTCAGAGGCCCCCTGTTTCTCCCGCAGGCCGCCCCTGGCCACCCGGCTGTTGGCGCACAAGATCCAGTCTCCACAAGAATGGGAAGCGACCCAGGCCCTGACGGTGAGGAGAGCCGAGGATGGGTCCGAGCTGGCTGCTGATGTGATGGCAAAGGGGGCAGCCCAGGGGGCCTGGTGGGACAGAGAGGTGGGGGCGGCCTCCAGGGCAAGAGCTTTTAAATCACAGCCATTGACACCTGCCCTGCCCTGCAGCCCCCAGCCTCTCACGCTAGGAGAGAGGTCCATTTTTTCCTCTCCTTAAGGGAGCTTGGTGCCCTTGGTCCGGAGAGGCCATGGGGAGAGCAGGGGACCGAGGTGCCCACCGGGAGGAGCCTCCCTGGCTGCTGCTCCAACGGGGCTGGG
Source organism: Antechinus flavipes (assembly GCF_016432865.1). Classification (NCBI taxonomy): domain Eukaryota; kingdom Metazoa; phylum Chordata; class Mammalia; order Dasyuromorphia; family Dasyuridae; genus Antechinus; species Antechinus flavipes. Next base: position 285,717,938 of record NC_067402.1, read on the forward strand.
GACAGGGCGCTTCCTCTGACCCTGCCCTGTCCTAGGTCCTGGAGACGTGCATGAAGAACTGTGGCAAGCGCTTCCATGACGAGGTCGGCAAGTTCCGCTTTCTCAACGAGCTCATCAAGGTGGTATCACCGAAGGTGGGTTCCGGGAGCCGGGCGTGGGCCTCCGTCCCAATGGGCCCGGGGACCCGGGAGGAAGGGCCGCCCCAGCAGGCACACGGCTGAGAGTGGCTACGGGCAGGGATCAGTGCTGAGATGGGGCCTTGTTTCTCTTCCCCTGCCTTCCCTCCCTTCCTGTCTGTCACTCTGTTGCCCCAATCCCACGTATCCCCCTCTGTGCCACCTCCCGGGCCCCCCGCGCCTTCCACAAATCAGCAGAGATGATTGGGCGCCTCCAGCTCCTTCCTCTTTCTCCTCCGTCTTGGGAGAAGGAATGGCCCTGAGGGGCGCGCCGAGGACTGGAGGGCCCCTGAGAGACTTGTGGGGGCAGAGACCAGGTCTGGGGTCGTGGGGGGGCCAGGGACAGAGCTGGAGGACTCAGGGCTCCTCTTCCTCCTCCCTGGGCAGTACCTGGGCACCCGCACCCCCGACAAGGTGAAAGACAAGATTCTGGAGCTGCTTTACAGCTGGACTCTAGGGCTGCCTCAGGAGGTCAAGATCGCCGAGGCTTACCAGATGCTGAAGAAGCAGGGTAGGGGGGAGCTGGCGACAGCTGGGAGCGGGCCGGGGGGTGAATGGCACATTTCCCTGAATGGGGCTGGGGGGCCTCTCTGGCCCGGGCCCGGTCACAGCGGCCCCATCTCTGCCGCCCCCACAGGGATTGTGAAGATCGATCCCAAGCTCCCCGATGACAGCCCCTTTTTAGCACCTCCCACGCGGCCCAAGAACGGGATCTTTGAAGATGAGGAGAAGTCCAAGGTGAGGAGGCTGCGGCGGGCAGCAGTCCCTGCTCTGGGAAGGGTTTGCCAGGGCCTGTGGGAGTCTGAGGCTGCGGCCGGGGGGGCCAGGGAGGGGTCCCAGCCCCACCAGCACCCACCTTTTCCTCTGACCCATGACCCGGGCAGGTCTGGATCAGATTGTCTAGTCTTGCCAAGGAAGGTCCTCCCCCTTTGAAGTGCTGCAGCCCCCTCCCCACTTGCCCCTGGCTGAGTCTCTTGGTCTCAAGCCTCAGGGGGCCTGCCCCTCACACCCCCGTTCTGCTGTGTCCCCAGATGCTGGCCCGCTTGCTCAAGAGCTCCCACCCGGAGGACCTGCGAGCCGCCAACAAGCTTATCAAGGAGATGGTCCAGGAGGTGACTGTGCAGTGCATGTCCCCCCCAGACAGGGGCGGGGGGCTCGCTGCCTCAGAGTCCCGGGGAGGGGCCCTGGAAACGCACACACACTCTCCTTGGCACACTATTCATCATCTCTGGGGACCCTCTCACACCGTCTCACCTCGGCCGACCCAGCGGGATTTGAAGCCGGGCCTGTCCCACTCACAGAGCGCCCCTGAGCTGGGACCTCCCTAATGGGGCAGAGGAGGGGGCTCAGGAGTCCCCCGGGCACACAGGCGTGCCCACACGAGCCTCCAGCCTTCACTTGGTCTGTCCCCAGGACCAGAAGCGGATGGAGAAGATCTCTAAGCGGGTCAGCGCCATAGAAGAGGTGAATAACAACGTGAAGCTGCTGACCGAGATGGTGACCAACTACAGCCAGGGCGAGTCCTCGGACAGCAATGACGAACTCATGAAGGTGAAGCCCAGCTCCCGGGGTCCCCAGGCACCCCTTGGGGCCGGGACGTCCTCTCCAGCTCCCCTTCCTCTTCCCCCACCCCTGCAGGAGCTGTACCAGCGCTGTGAGCGCATGAGGCCCATGCTCTTCAGGCTGGCCAGTGACACCGAGGACAACGACGAGGCCCTGGGTGAGCCCCGCAGCCCCGTCCCGCCCAGACCCGGCCCCTTGCTTTGGGCCAATGGCACCTCAAGAGTGGAGGCTCCAAAATTTGGCTATGGCCAGACCTCTCCCCACCGGTCCCCCATCCCCTGCAGGGTTCAATAGGATTTTGTTTACGCCACTCCTTTTTTCATTTACATTTCATATGCTTTTTATGGCACGGATAATTATGAGTACAAGGGACATAGTGAGTAAACATACAAGTCGTGGAGGGTACGCTCCGATGATAATCAGAAATGTTTGGAGCCCTGGGAGAAACTCCCAAGTTGTGAAGGCCTGACCTCGGGCCTCCAGCTCTAGAGGGGCAGCCCTGGCTCTCCTGGCCGGAGGCAAACACCTACTGTGTGCAGAGCTAGCACTGAACACTGGAGGAGTGTAGCCAGGGGAGACCCCGACTACCTTCCTCCTCATCCCTCCCTCCTGCCCAATCCCAGCGGAGATCCTGCAGGCCAATGACAACCTCACCCAGGTGATCAACCTCTACCAGCAGCTAGTGAAGGGAGAAGAGCTCAATGGGGAGCCAGCCTCTGGCCGTCTTCCAGGTGAGCAGACTAAAGGGGCCGGTCTCCATGAGCCCCGGGAGAGGGAGGGCACAGTGATGAGCCAGGGTTATCCGAGGGGAGGTACAGAGAAGGAAGAAGAGGCAGCTTGGAACTTGCAGGTGGCAGGGAGAACCCAGGGATGGGGGGGAGATGAAGGACCAGTGTTCTCTTCCCGCTTACACTCAGTCTCCTAGGATGCACGACTTCCCCATTCAGGGCCCTGCTGTCTCCTCCCTGCAGGTAGCACCTCTGCTCTCCTGGACCTCTCTGGCCTGGACCTGCCTCCAGCAGGCTCAGCCAGCCCGGCCCTCCCTAGCCTGGCCAGTGGCTTGGCCGGGCCAGAGCAGCCCACCTCACTCTCCCTGCTTGATGATGAACTCATGTCTCTAGGTAAGAACTTAGGGGGGGCGGGAGGAAGAGGGGCTTGCTTCCTAGCAGGGCAGGGGTATGAGGCTAAGCTCCAGGATTCAGCCACTTGGGGAGGCCCTGCTGGGCCCTGACAAGGAGTGGGATCCCTTTGCTCTTGTCCTTCTAGCGACATAACTGAGCTCCAAGTGTTGCTGGGGGGAGTCAGGCCCAGAAGGGCCTGCTGGAGAGGCCTAAGGGAAGAGACCTCAATGGAGGGCCAGGGACTTTAATAGCCCCCAATCTGGCACATACCCCACAAAAACAAAGGCAGTTTTCGCCAAACTGCGTCCCTGTCCACTCAGCAAAGGCTTCATGAGATTGGAGGCAGCAGCAGCCAGAAGCGGGGAGGGCAGGGGTGACTTGTTGGCTCAGAATCCCTGGTCCTTGTCTGTCTGGGATGGGGGGCTGCCGGCTGAATCCCTCTCCCCACCATTAGTGAGCATGAAGCAGCAGGAACTGTGAGCCCCGAGGCAGGTGTCGCCCCCACACTCCCAGACCCTGGGAACCAGAGCAGGCAGGGCCGGGTCTCCCCTTGAGGTGGGGTGGGGGGCCAGGGTCCTTGGGCAGCTTCTGCTCATGCTTCAGGGCCTCTGGCAGATGGCAGCTGCTTCCTTCTGGTTTCTCTCCCTGAAGCTTCTGCAGCCAAAGGGAGCTCTGGGGCAGAGCCGGGTCCAGGCTGCCCAGGTAGGGCTGAGTCTTTGGTCCTGTGCGCAAGACCCCAGGTTTGGGCCTCCCAGCCTGAATAGACAGGAGAAAACATGGTCGTGGATCTTTGGACAAAGCTTGGCAATTTATAGGTCAGGAAACCAAGGCCCATGGAGGGGAGCCACCCTTCCTGAATCTGGCCTTCAACTAGAGGAGATTCTCATCCTTAAAGCTGGGTCCAGGCTGGGCCACAGCTCCTTTCTGTGCTGCCCGCGGAGCTGAGCTGGGCCGGCTGGCCTCAGGCAGGAGGCGGCCGTCCAGGGGCAGCTCTGTGCAGGGCCTCGAGGCCAAAGGTGGCTGGGCCCCAGCCCCCGGCAGGCTTCCCCTTCCTCCTGCCGGCGTTCGGACTTGGCGATGAGTAGAAATAAAGGAAGGGGAAGATGTGGTTCAGCTGGGCCTCAGAAGCTCATCCAGGAGGGAGGAAGCTGTGGGTACCCGCTGGCTACTCTGCTCTGCAGGCCTCTCTGCGAGGGCCGGCTAAGCTTGGGCCCGGAGAGCAATGGTGACCGGCCTCAAAGAGAGTGTAGCACGTTAGCCTTAATATCAGATGGTAATGCAAGGAGGGCTAGAAGCCATCCCTGTGCCCATTCTACAGATGAGGAATGACTCCTGGGGCCCTCTGTGGCTGAGAAGGACTTTGGCTACAGCATCCCTTTATGACAAGTAGTGAGCCAGCCACCCCCGAGCTCCCAGCAGAGCAAGGCTGTGACCAGGCCCTGGGCTCTGGCAAAGGCAACCCCACCAAAGTGACATTGGGAATCATGACTTTGGTGGGCAGTCTGGGAGGGTCACTTCCAGCCCCCTGTCTGTGAACCCCACAGTTCAGAGCAAGGCACTTGATGCTTCATGAGGCTTTTTCCTCCTTTAACATGGGGGGGGATGCTGTTTGCAGCAGCTGCCACACAAGGATTGGGGAGCTTAGGAGGGGCCTCAGAGGGTGGGTCAGGAGGACTTGGAGCCCTGAGCAGCGCCCCGGGCATCAGGAATGACCAGGCTGAAGTTCTCCAGCTCCTGGGATACCCGCAGAGAGCATCTTTTCTGGGGGAGACCTCCTTCAGCTCGCCTGTCACTCCTGGGCCATGGGGCCGGGGGAGCCCCGCAGCAGAAGCCTCTCTTCTCTGAGCCCTTTGTATCATCACAAATGGGGGTCTCTTATTTGGCCGTCTCTACCTTCCGCCCCCGTGGCCTCTCAGAAGTCCTCCAGGCTCCCTCTGCACACCAGAGTTCCAGTCCTGGAGCACCAGCCCTCCTCAATCAGACCCTTTTCTTCCTCCCTCCCTCCCTTTTGTCCTCAGGCCTCAATGATCCTACACCCACCTCAGCCCCAAGCCTGGACAATGGAGGATGGAATAGTTTCCAGGTAGGAGGGGGAGGAGTGTCAGAGGTCCGGCCACCTGGGGAAAGCCCAGGCCAAGGAGGGAGGCGGGAGACAGACCCGATTCCTTGGGCGTCTCATCTCTGACCATGGGCTGGCCTCTCAGCATCCTTCCGACTGGCCCAGCCTTCCCCCGGTATGGGCAGGGGAGTCAGTGGCCCTCCAGCCCCTCTCTCTGTCTTCCACATGTGCTCTGCCTTGGCCAAACAGTCATCCGAAAGCTCAGAACTCTCCGCTGCAGCTCCCAAAGCCGAGAGCCAGCCCTTGCCCCCCGTGCCGCCATCGTCCTCCAGCGGGCTCGATGACCTGGACCTCTTGGGAAAGACGCTGCTGCAGCAGTCTCTGCCCCCGGAATCTCAGCAAGTGCGGTGGTGAGGATGGGATGGAAGGGGACTGGACCTGAGCGCCCTTGGTGCCCGCCCCATTGTCTGGCACCATCGGGCATCCCCCAGTACTGACTGAGGCACCTGCTGGGTGCTGGGGAGAGGGGGAGATGGAAAAGGTGGGCGCCTTTCTTGGGGTGCACACAGAGAAAGGGGCCACAGGGAGAATGAGACTCCCTGCAGCCCGATGCAGATGAGAACTCCCCGCCTCCTTTCTCTGAAGGGAGAAACAGCAGCCTGCTCCTCGGCTCACCCTACGTGACCTCCAGAACCAAAGCAGCGCCAGCGCCCCGTCGCTGCTTCCCAGCGGCTCCTGCGAGCCCCCCGTGCCCCCCCGACCCCCAGAGCTAGCACAGGAGATCTCGCTGGCCAACGTCACTGTGCCCTTGGAGTCCATCCGACCCAGTAAGTGAGGGCAGGGCTGGGGTGCCACAGGCTTGACCCATCCTGAAGGATCCTGGTCTTAATATGACTCCTTGTACCTCTCAGCTGTAGAGTGGAGCTAACGGGGCCTTCCATGTCCACCGGGGGTAGCGAGACTCCCAACCCTTGCTCTTGGTGCACGAGTCCATAGTCTGTCTAGACGGCTGCAGAGGGTTCAGGGCCGGGGTCAGTCTGACCCCTCAGGAGGGTGAAGCACTAAGCTGGGCCCTCACCCGCTTTCTTCTCCCCTGTCCCCACGCCCTGGCTGCAGGCAGCGTCCTGCCCGTGACCGTCTATGATCAGCACGGCTTCCGTGTCCTCTTCCACTTCGCCCGGGACTCTCTCCCCGGCCGGCCTGACGTGCTGGTTGTGGTTGTTTCTATGCTGAGCACGGCCCCAAAGCCGATCCAGAACATCGTCTTTCAGGCTGCTGTTCCTAAGGTAACGACCTGGTGGGGGAGATGGTCAGGGATGGGTACGGGAGGAGGGCAGCTCAGGTAGGCCTCGGTTTCTACGTGTGTTCCCTGAGGATGTTGGCCCAGAGGCCTCCCTTAAAACCCATAATAAGAGAAAGCTTTGCAGGTGCCAGGGGAAGGCCTTCGGTGGTCTCTGACCATGGGGGGTAGGGCTAGGAGGATCACCGCCCTGTCCTGTGTCCCCAGGTAATGAAAGTGAAGCTGCAGCCCCCCTCAGGCACCGAGCTGCCCGCCTTCAACCCCATCGTCCACCCCACGGCCATCACGCAGGTCCTGCTGCTTGCCAACCCCCAGAAGGTAAGGGTGCTCAAGGGCAGGAGACCTATTCCCGGTCCCTGGTCTGGACACTCGGCTTGACCCTCTGCACCTCGCTTTCCTCTTCTGTAAACTGGGGCAGGGAAGAAGGGCAGCGCAGGACCCCCCGCTCCCTGCCTGCCGCCCCTTCCCTGTGCTGAGGCCTCCGATTCTCCCTCCGCTCCCCCAGGAGAAAGTCCGCCTCCGGTACAAGCTCACCTTCACCATGGGGGACCAGACCTACAACGAAATGGGAGACGTGGACCAGTTCCCTCCGCCTGAGTCTTGGGGAAGCCTCTAGAAGCGGGCCAGGGAAGGTTGGGGTGCCAGAGGCTCAGGGGAGGCGGGCAAGGACTCCCAGCCCCTCCCCTCCGCAGGACCCCCTGCCCCCTGTTCCTGTCCTCTTCTGGTTAGGACCCACTTGGAACCTTGTGCCCCGGCAGACAGGAGCAGGGCCAGCTTCCCTCTCTGTAGCCATACACACTGGGATTTGGGGCTCTCCCTGGTGTTTCTCCAATGACTAGCCCTTCCCCACCTTCCTCTCCCTCTCTCACCGAGCTAAACCCAGAAGGAGAGACCGAGGCCAGGACTCCTTTCCCCAACACAGCAGCCTCATCTCTTGGCCAGGGACGTCCTGCTTTGTTCCGTGGAGATGGGGGAGGGTGGCAGGGCGGTCCCTTCTGGGCTCTGGGAAGGATTTGGGGGGCCTTGGGGCCCTCAGCAGCACTGTAGCAGTCCTGGGAAGGGGCCGGAGCCCTGCTCTCTTATGCCTTATGGGAAGGACTAGCCATAACCCAGGGTGGCCTTAGCGGGCGCAGAGCCTCCCTTGGAGGGCCGGGGGGAGCACCCCAATAGGAACTGGGTTGAATTTGGGGTGTTTACCTCCAACTGTTTGCACTTCTCTGGTGTAGGGTTTGATTTTCTTTCCTTTCATTTGAGTCTGTCTCTGTCCACAGAGAGAGTGGAGAGTATGGAGAGAAGGGGACCCCTGAAACTCCCTCCTTCCTCTACCTCCCATGTGTCTCCCTTGCTGCAGCATGGCTGAGAGGAGATGGGCGATGGGTGGGGCGGTCTAGGCCTAGGTCTCCAGATGGGCTAGGGGAGGGGTGGCGGGCCCAGATATGCCTTGGGGGAAGAATGGCCACCCGTGGGGCGGGGCTTCCCCATGTATGGCCTTGGGTCTTCTGGGCTTCTCCATGTCTCTCTTCTGTCAGAGGCCTGCAGGATTGCCTCCCAGGGCTGTGGCTTACGGGGTCAGAGGGACGTTGTACTGCATTGAATGTGGTGTATTTATGGGATATAATAAAGAGTTCTTTCCTGGATTCATTTAGAATTGCCAAGGGTGGGGAGCTCTCTGGGGGCTCTGGTGCTTCCCCGGACCAACCCCAAGCCACCATGTTGAGCCTCAGATGGGCCTCTGGCAGGGGCACTGGGCTCCCCATCATTGCCTTTGCTGTGGTCTCTGCAGGGGGTGGGAAGGGGCCGCTCCCTCTGCTGTTAGGCCGTGATAGGATCAGGAGGCCAGTGCCAGAGGTCACCCACACTTCCAATAAGAAAGCTCAAATGAAAAGTGGTGCCATGAACAGAAAGTAGTGAAGTCAGGAGAAACAGGTTGCCCCAAAGGCAGTACTCCAGCCTGGATGTCCTCAGCGACTTCACGTTCCCTTGCACAAGAGGGTTTCCAGAACTTCTAGTGACGCGGTCCCCCTCGATACTGAGCCATCTGCTCCCGGGGCAGTCTGACCAGAGTAGAGCAACGTCCCAGCAGGCTCCCCGACAGCTTCCCTCTATGTGTGGGCTGTGACATCCAGGAAGTGCTGTCAGCTGGTGCTGAGTTGTGGTGTGGGGAAAGAGAAACACAAATTATATTGTCGTTAAGCTGTGTCTCACCCTGACTCTATTTGGGGTTTTCTTGGTTTGCCATTTCCTTCTCCCACTCATTTTACAGATGAGGAAACTGGCAAAGAGGGTGAAGGGACTTGCTTAGAGTCACACAGCCAGGAAGTGTCTGAGCTCAGATTTGAACTTGGACCTTCCCGACTCCCAAGTTCCACAAGCTTCCGTACTACCTCCGAGAAGCACAGTCAGAGTTGGGGATTTGTGCCCTCACTGCTGTAGGAAGGGCGCGCTCGCCTCCATCAGCTGCCCAAGCTCCCATGAGTTGGGAACTGTCTCAGGTTGAGCTGGTGGTGTCCATACTGGTGATTTCATGTAAATCCCAATTTCCTAAACTGGTTTGTGACTGCCTATGGGGTCTTGTTAACTGAATGTGGGGGTCACAATTATAATTTCCTATCGTTAAGTGTTTGATCTTTATACCTGTCTTATATACTGATTCATCAGTCAAGTAAGAATTTCTCTGGCAAAAAGGGGTCACAGGTGGAAAGAGTTTAAGAAGCCCTGATGTATTCAAGTACCCTCCTACCTCCAGCTTTTTTATAGGCTGTTTCCCCGTATTTATGATGCTCCCCCCCCCCACCTCTGCTTAGAACCCTTCACTCCCTTCAAGAGTCCAATCCTGATTCCCCAGTTGTATTTCATCACTATGTTCTGTATTATGTTCTCCATGAACCACTAGAAAGACTTAATTGGTTAATTAAGTCCACCCACGCAGCCAATCACCTCCCCAGAAAGACAACTGGGACTCGTTTCAATTCATTAATTTTTCAGTGTCCTCCAATTTGTTCCATGCTAAGGACTGAAAGACGAAGTTTAATAAGCTATAGTCACTACTCTCGGGGAGTTGACAATTTAATAGTGGGATAAGACAATAACAACACAAAATAATTCAGAGGAGGCCCAGAAAGGTTGGAAGCAAGGTCTCTTGTTTGAGAAAGAAGGGCTTTGCTCGCTGGAACAATCGAGGGAGGCTTCCTGGAGAAAGTGAAATGTGAGCAGAACTAAGGGAAGGCTAGAAATTCAAGAAAGGCTGTAAGGACCGTGCAGCCATCAGAAACAGCTTGAGCAAAAGCAGGGAGGTAAGGAAATGGAATCCTAATGACGGAGTTGTCCTGTTTTGCTGGAGTGGTTATATTGAGAAGAATGGGAAATGATGCTAGAGGGGCAAGTTTGTGCAACCCCTCAAACATGAAGAGATCGGCACTCTCTTCATAGGCAGAAGGAAACATCAGCTCCAGGGAGGCCCTTAAGCAGAGCTTAGTTCTTTTGGAAAATACATTCTTTTATGGGTAATAGATTTGAAAAAAAAAAAAAAAGCCTTATTTTCGAAATATTAAGCAGATAATTTTCAACATTCACCCTTGTAAAAAAGCTTGTGTTTCAAGTTTTTTCTCCCTTAACCTGCTCCCTACACAGCAAATAATCCAATATATGTTAAACATGTACAATTCTTTTATACATATATCCATGATAATCACACTGTACAAGAAAGGTCAAAAGGGGGTGGGAAGAGATGAGAAAACAAAAAGTAAAATGCTGAACAAGAAAAATCGGATTAAAAAGGGGAAAAAAATGAACATTAAAAAAAGCAATCAAAAAAGTGAAAATACTATGTTGTGATCCATATTCAGGCCCCATATTATTCTTTCTGGATGCAGATGGCTCTATCACAAGTCTATTGAAATTGGCCTGAATCACCTCATTTTGTTTCCCCCAAAAAAAAATATGCATAGTTTAAGATTTACCTTTGCAAAACCTTGTGTTCCAAATCTTTTTCCCCCTCAAACAGCAAGTAATTCAATATATGTGAAGCATGTGCAATTCGTCTACACATATGTCCACAATAATTACAATGTACAAGAAAAATCAGATCAAAAGGGGGTGGAGGGAGATGAGGAAATAAAAAGCAAGCAAAAAGTAAAAATACTATGTTGTGATCCACACTCGATCCCCACAGTCCTCTCTCTGGGTGTAGATGGCTCTCTAAACAAGACCATTAGAAGTGGCCTGAATCACCTCATTGTTGAAAAGAGCCACATCCATCAGAATTGATCAGCGCATACTCTTGCTGTTATTGTGTACAATGTATTCCTGGTTCTGCTTGTTTTGGTCAGCATCAGTTTATGAAAATCTTTTTAGGCCTTTCTAAAGTCAGTTTCATCCTTTTTTATAGAACAATAATATTCCATTACCTTCATATACCACAACTTATTCAGCCATTCCCCCCATTGATGGGCAGCCACTAAATCCCAAGAAAAAGAGCTAATGATAGTGAATGTAAATCAATACATGTTATGTTCACTTTTTGGGGTTTTTTTAAATCGTTTCCATGGTTTTTCCCTTTTGCTCTGGTTTTTCTCCCCCAACATGATTCATAAAGCAATGTATATTAAAAAATAAACTTCCTAAAATTAAAAAAAAAAAAAAAGCCACGTCCATCAGAATTGATCATTGTGTAATCTTCTTGCTACCATACAATGTTCTCTTGGTTTTACTTCAATCGGCATCAATTCATGCAAATCTCTCTAGGCCTTTCTGAAATCATTTTGCTGATCGTTTCTTATAGAACAATAATATTCCATAACATATAACTTTTTCAGCCATTTTCCAATGGATGGACATTCACTCAGTTTCCAATTCCTTGCCACTATAGAAAGGGCTACTACAAACATTTTAGCACATATGGGTCCTTTCCTTTTTGGAAAATGCATTTTAAAAAAAATTTATAGGCTTCAATTCTTTTAAATTTTGTTTATATACATATGTATGATTATATTATATATATATATATATATATATATAATTCTTTACTCATTGAGAAGACAAAGCCCACTTATATATGTGTATGTAGTCATGTAAAAGATATCCCAATTTTATTCCCCCCCCAAAAGGAAGGAAGAACATACTTTGATCTGGATAAGCCTGTTATTTCTTCCTTTAAGATTGAGAAGCCTATTTCATCTTAGAACCATAATTCCAAAGGATTCAAGTTGCTTTGATTTTTTTTTTCCTAAGGACATTGTGTTTCCCAGCTCAGGAATTAGTAGGAAAATTGAGATTCCCCACTCTCAGTACAGTCAGGCCTAAGTAGAACTATGAAGCAAAGAATCATATTGTTGACACCTGGGAGAGACTGCAGAGGCCGATCTGGTCCAACCTTCATTTTATAATTAGGGAAAGTAAGGCTCAGTGAGCTTGAGTGATTTGGTCAAGGTGCCACAGATAGCCGAATCCTGTGATCTCAGCGATCCATCATGGCAGGGAGGTATTGGCAAAGTAATCTTTGGGAGACTCGAGCCCAATAGGAAGAAGGTAGTAAAGGGAGAGCAGAAGCAGGGTTTGCATTCACTGGACTTGGGGTCAGAATGGCCTAACCACGGGGGAGGCCTCTTCTGGGGAGCACACTGCTGCATCAAGTTCTGTCTGAAGTGTTGCCTCCAAATGCAGAGCTGGAGACCCCTGTTCACCATTCAAAACCACATCCTGTCCCCTACTAATCTACCCAGAAAAACCTAGTCCCATTCAGCTCTTTGCCTGAACTATAAATATTTATACATACATCACACACACACAGTGTGTGTATGTGTAACTATTTCAAAATGATTGGTTTCCTTTGTAATTCTGCACATGCTATTTTGTGCTTTTAAAAATGCGAAGGCCATATGGGTTGAGGAGAAGAATCCCTGCTCTGGATCAAATCTCTACCAAGAAAAGAGCCATAGACTATAGTCTAGGCTGCTTATGGACATCATCTGCTCCAAGGTCCTCCTTTCTCCTCTGGAAAAAACTGGAGAAAGAGAAAGTGGGACCAAAGGACAGATTGGCATCCTAGACAGGGAGCATCAGCACCACGTACCAGTTCTGTCTGTCACTTGCTGTTCCTTTCTTGGATCTGTTTCCTCAAAAAAAAAAAAAAAAATTTGGCAATTGAAGTACCTCTAGTTTTGACAGCCCCTTTTCTAAGACTCCTCTGGGCCCTGACATCCCTTGTCCTCAGGCCTCATCAGCCACTGTTCTAAAGGTCCTCCAGCTCTGACAGAATATAGGAGCCACGGATTTGCCTTCACATGTCCTTAGCTCTCCTCATTCCTGTGTTGTCAGTTATTATCACGGTTAATTGCCAATAGCTGCCATGCCCACGGTTAGGAAGCATTTGCACAGGTATTGCTCGTTTGAGAAATCTGAGGCTGGGGGAGGGAAGTCTGGCCCCAGGCCTCCCAGGTGTTATGAAGCAATGAGAGAAACAGTTGAGAAAATGGAAAATGAGGTAGATAAAGAGGATGAAAGGAAAAAAGGGAGTTTTTTTTTCCTATAATTAAATGAAAACTAAAATGATCATTTTTATATACAATGTAGAAAGGAGGAGGGGAAGGGCTAAAAGTAAAGCTTCAAACATCTCTTACATTCTGCTCGTTTTTCATTTTAATGACATAAGAGATACAGCTCGTCACTTTCAAAGCTGTCCTATTTGTCTTGTGTTCTGCACATTAAAAAACAATACTTTGATTACTCATTTTTTTTCAACTTTATCACTATTCTTTCCTCCCTCTCATCTGCTCTCATCTTTGAAAAAAAGAAAAGAAAAGCAAAAGCCTTTGTAACAGATCTGTCCAGCCAAAGGAAACAAATCCTCCCATTGGCTGTGTCTGGAAACATGTCTCATTCTGCACCTTGAGCCTATCCTGTTGAAATTTGCAAAGAAAAAAAAAAGCCAGAGGGAAAGTAAGCTGAAGGACTAGGACCCTCTTCCTAATAGATAAGGGAAGTACTTTTGTGGGAGGCTATGGGTATGAAACTTTGCCTGCTATAGTTATGTTGATCGGTTCTAACTTGTTTTTTTTTGTTTTGTACCAAGGAGAGATCCTGGTCAGGAGAGGGAGAGAAGGTAGAGGGATATATCAGGAAATGAATGTGATATACAACCAAAAGACACCATTATATATAGTCTTTCGATACATTTAAATTTATATAGTTTGTTTTTACAACACCTTGATTTCTGAATGTATCCCTTCCCTTCCCTTTACCAGGTTTTGTAAATAACGCTAAAAAAGAAGAGCTAAAGGAACCATTTGAAAAAACTTATCATGAATCTGATAAGGTATGCGACGTTCCACATCCCTAGGCCTCCACCTCTGCAAAGAGGGGAAGGAAGTAACATTTCTCGGCTCTTCTTTGAAAACAAATTGGCATCACTAAAACTTTTTTAGAATTAAAAAAGGAGGAAAAATTAGATATATAAGGGAGGAAGAATGGGGGACAAGGGCCTGGCCATGCCTCGAGTGTGATATTTCCTTTTGAGAAACAATGGCCACAGAGAGGGTTCAGATGGGGAATGGACATTCTCTTTACAAAAAGAGATTCTCCCCTTTAGGAAAGGCCCTCATTGAGAGGCTTCTGATGTCATCATGTTCAGCTTTCCAGGGATGTGTTTATTGTGTACAGCAAAGCCTGCCTGTGCAATCCTTCCACAGAGATTGTAATACCTTAAGCCCTGGCCCAACCCACAGCTATTTGTGCCATAAAAACACACCAGAGCCTCAGTTTCCCCACTTGCACATACCATTGGGTTACTGTTGCCAACTCATGCCTCTGGAGTGCTTAGGGAGTCTTAAAGACAAGACTCAAACAAGAGGTGTTTCCAAGATGCCCGTGATTAGAAGTTGAGTCATCCCTCCAGAGGCTGACATTGAATGATCTAACCTGCCCAGGTCGGGGAGCACACCCAGGTCCTTGTCATCGGGGCCTAATAATAACCCCAGCTCACATTTTTCTGAGGTTTCATAGTTTACAAAACACTTCCGGCCCAGTACCACCCCCGCTCTTCTAGGGACCCAGGATTGGGAACCATCAGAACTCAAGAGGAGGATGCTGTCCCAGGGAAATTCATCCCCTGTTGGCTAATCTCCTTTGGGAGGAGGGAAGTCCCTGTTAGGCTGAATTCATCATTTGACAGATGGAGACACTGAGTCCAAGAAAATGAACTGACTTGTCCCATGACCCACAGCAATGAGTTCTCCCACTCTCAAACCCTGCCATCACCTAGAAGGCCTAGCTGCTGTTCCCTTAATCAATCACCAAGCATTTGTTAAGGGTCTACTCCACGTTCTAGGCACAGCCCCTTTCCTCACACCCAATGTTCCATCTTGGAGATTTTCCACAGACTGGGCCCCCAATCTTGGAGCAAATGTCCTTCTTCCACCTTCATTTCTTTCAAAGCTTGCACCCTCCCTCTCCACGCCTTTTCACAAGCTGTTCCTGATGTCTGGAATGCTCTCCCTTCTAAACCTCCCCCTTGCAGGCCCTGGCTCCCTTCAAAGTTCAACACCCCAAGAGATGGGACATGTCAGACCGCATTTCAATGGCATAGTAGAGATTAGTGACTAAAAGGGCAGCATTGTCTCAATATTTTACAGATTTGGACACTAAAAAGTGACCGCCTAGGAGAGCAGAATTTGAACTCAAGTCTAGTGTCCATGTAACCTTTCTTTCTTCCTGATCTTCTAAGATTGGACTTAGGGGAGGGAAAAGGGGGAAAGCACTGAGTGCGTCTGCTTGAACCAAAGGTGGGACCTCACATCCCAGAGACTGAGAATTCGAGTTGGGGGTCAGAGTGGCCCTCGTTAGGATATCACGTTTTTTTCTCAACTTTCAGGCATTTTGGATCTTAATCATCCTCCTCCCTGAGTGTAATAGTTACAGCACAGAATACTGACAAAGATATTCTTCTCTATCAATCCCACGAAGGAGCTGGTAGAGGTAGAAGCTTTGGAGCACAGGCAGAGGGCCACAACTTAAATCCAGCCCTGCCACGCGGTCCGTCAGACTTTGGGAGGGAGGCGAGCTCTTGGCGTAATCATCATTGCCCACTGCCACCTCCCGCTCCCATTCCCACGCAAGTGCTACCCTGAAGTGCTCGACCAAGTGGGAGGTGAGAGTCACAAACTGATTTTTAAAAAATCCTCCTCCTTCCCACTCATAAGACTTGTAAAAGTCAATCTATATTTAGAATTTAGAGGTTTATTGTTGGTCCTGTCTGGTAGGTGGGGGCAGGGCAGGATAGAGGATGAATTTAGGACCATAGAATTTAGTTTCTGGAGGGTACCCCTTTCTCTCTAAGAGATGGAACCTAACTATATAATTTTACATTTGGGGAAACTGAGGTTCAGAAAAGAGGAAGAACATGTCTAAGATTGAAGAGGTAGTTAAGGAGAGCCAGAGGCCAAATCATCTGCCTGCCACTGTCTTGCCCTGCTTCACCACGGAAGCAATGCCCTGTGCTGTCCTCGGTGGGATGCCAGTCTAATGGAGAGTGAGGAGGAAAACCATGGGAAACAGTGGTCGGCAAAGAGAATAATGGGATACGCCATGGCGCCCGGCCTTATCAACAATAGAGAAACTGAGTGTGGAGCACAACATAGCATTTTCCCTTTTTTTGGTTGTTTACTTGGATTTTGTTTTCTCATTTTCCCCCCTTTTTGATCTGATTTTTCTTGTGCAGCATAATTGTATAAATATGTATGCATATATTGAATTTAACATATATGTTTACCATGTTTAACATAGATTACTTGCCATTTAGGGGAGGGGGTAGAGGGAAGGGAAAGACATTTGGAACAGAAGATTTTGCAAATATCAGCGTTGAAAAATTACCCTTATATTTTGAAAATAAAAAAGCTTTAATCATATATATATATATATATATATATATATTAGAAGGTCAGGGGGGAACCAATCAGTCTGGGCTGGAGCAATCAGGCCATAAAGGCTTTGTAGAGGAGGAAGGAATTGGTTTGCCCCCTGGAGCACAGTCATCAGTTTTCAGATAGAAATCTTGAAAATGGCTTTCCTTATTTTCTAAAAGTGGAAACCGAGCACAGGTTTTATGATGAGGCAGTATAGAAAGATTGCTGGGATTTGTTGTCCACATGCCTCGGGCTAAATTTTGGCCTGATCACTTATTCTCTGAGCAAGGCCCTCTCTGTCTCTAAGACTCAGTTTCCTCTTCTGTAAAGAGAAGGGGTTGCATTAAGCATCCAATGAGGTGCCTTCTGGTGTACATCTAAACCCTTGTGACCTAGGGTAAGGCTATTTCTATCTGGAAGGGTCTTGTGATGTTGCCTTCACTTTACAGATGAAGAAATTGAGGTTCAAAAAAGTTAAGATAGTGGAAGAAGGAAAATTGGAGTCTTGATTCTGTCATCGATGAACTAGGAGGCCTTAAGTCTGCTATAACCTTTCTTAGTTTCTATTTTCTCATCTGTAGGATGGAGGCCGTGATATTCCTGAGGAACGGACCTTATAAATCGTTAAAATCTATAGAAATGTGAGCTTTTATGATTGTGCTCACTATTACACCCATAAACTCATAAGTAACAGGGCTGGGAGCCCAGATTATCCTACTTCCAAGTCCAGAGGGCTTCAGTTCTCTGAATCATCCTACATTCATTAGTTCAACAAGTACGAACCAGGCACAGGAGATCCAAAAAGAAATGTCGTCCAGGAGCTTATATTCCACCTGAATGTTTTGCTTCCCCTGGGTCACATGATATTATTTGGAAGATTAAAGAGCACGGTTAGAACTCAGGAATTCTAGATCCCCCACTCTCCAGTCTAAGAAGCCATTCGATACTGGACATGGATTTCACCACAGAATATAGGGTACTTGAAGTCACTCTTAAGTTCTGGTTATTGTGGGATTTCTTCCAGGAAGAACACATCATGGTATGAAGATGATCTTGGGTTCATAGAGGCTATTATGTGCCTTCTATGTGCTAGGGAATATAAGAACTACCCACAGAGCTTTCATTCTCTTGGAAAGGCAACTAACTAGCAGGAGATAATGGAGCATGTCTGTGGGCCAAGGACCGAGTCTTAGGTTCTTGCTCCGTATCTGTTTCATCTTCATTTTTCCTCTATCTGGGTCTCAGATTCCCCAAATGATTGTATCTTAAAGGAGCCTCCCACTTCTAAATCCATGTCCCCGGCCACAGAGGGAGGCATTTTGTGCCCACAGAAGCCAGTTACAAAATCATTGAGGGCTGTGATAATAGGACCCTTCCACACCCACATAATTAGAAATACTGGAAGTAAACCACGTGTCTTTGAGCTGGAAGCCACCACAGAGTTTATCTAATCTGCACCTCTTAACCTGGAGTGAGTGAACTTAAAAAAAAATGACAACTATCTCAAGAGAGTTGCTTTCCTTGGAAATCCAGTGCATTTGATTTTCTGCATTTAAAATCATGATTTTGGACGAGCTCCCTGGGCTGACAGACAACTCAAAGGGTCCGGGCCACCAAATAGAGGTGAAGAACTTCTTTACCCATCCAGTCCCTGCCCAGAGACCAAAAAAGGATCCACCCCTTTCGTCTTAGATCCCCAGATCTTGAGATTCAAACTTCCATCAACTCCTAATGCTAGACACTCGCTGGGATCCTGTGCCCGGAAGCATGGGTTTATAACAGTTAGAGCTAAAGCCCTAGTGAGGTGATTTCAACCTCCTGGGGAAGTTATCGAGGACCCGCCCTCCCTTCCTTTCAGAAAGTCCTCCTCTATTCTTGGCTTCCACCCTCCATTTTTCAGTGGGGGATGGGAAATCCACTCAAGCCTCCCAGGCTGCTCGCCGGTCCTGGGCCAGAGCTTTTGATGCTTCGCCAGGAGTTCCCTTGGCCCCTCTCTCTGTTTTCACACCCTTTGGAGATCCTTGAGGCTGTCAGGAAGTAGTTGGTCTGTGAGTGCTCTGTAATCAGCATCTGAGGCCTCCCCACTGGGGATCCTAGACTTCCACTGGGAAGAGATCTGGGGTTGGAGAAACCCCAGTTCAATTGTCCATTATTATTATGTGACTGACTCTGGCTAGCAAGTTTAATTTCTCGGCTTCAGATCCTTCATCTAAACATGAAGAAGTTGAACTAAATAATTGTAGTTCATCGAAAGGATCCCCAAGACCATCTATTCCTCTCATTTTACAGGTGGAAAAACTGAGGTCCATAAAGGTAAAGGTGACTTACTATCATAGAATCATAGGGTGAGAAGGTAGAAAGGAACTCAGAGGGCATCTTTTCCAACCCTCTCATTTTACAGGTGGGAAAACTGAGGCCCATAAAGGTAAAGGTGACTTACTATCATAGAATCATAGGATGAGAAGGTAGAAAGGAACTCAAGAGAGCATCTTTTCCAACCCTCTCATTTTACAGGTGGGGAAACTGAGGTACAGGTGAAAGTGACTATTAGAGAATCATGAGAAGGTAGAAAGGAACTCAGAGGGCATCTGTTCCAACCCTCTAATTTACAGATGGGGAAACTGAGGCCCATAGAAATGAAGGTGACTTGCTATCATAGACTCATGATGAGAAGCTAGAAAGGATCTGAGGGTATCTAGAGGCCTAGAGAAACGAAACATTTCCAGCAGTAAGAGCAGGGGATTGTAACCTGGCTTTTTGACCCCAAGTCCAGAACACCCTTTCCACTATTTTGTCTCCCTCCGTAAGGTTTCCCAGCTCAAAATATGGGACCCTATGATTCTTCCTCAGGTCTGGGAACTGAGGAGAAAGGGGGGAGAGGGAAGAAAAGAAGGACAGAAGGAAGAATCAGCACATGAACATCAGGCTCGTTCCATCAGTAGTGAGATCTTAGGAACCTCTGGCTCCGCTGGGTGGCTCACTTTGGTGTGGGCTGTGATAAGAGTCTGGAGTTAGGAGCCTCAGGTTGGTCTCCTGGAGTTTGCACGAATGTGAATCTCTTTCATCTTTAAAATGAGGGCGTTAGACCAGATGACCAGTGATGTTACTAATCCTCTTCCAAATAAAGGAGGCTTTAAAGGGAAGGAGCACTGGCCAGAGCTCAGTGAGCTAAAGGTAGAATCTAGAGGGGTTTGGGGGTGGAAGAGGGAATCTAGCTCCTACTTCCCTCCCCAGGGGCCCTGGCGGGAAGTCCCCTGGGGTCAGTGGCATATTACACTGAGGCCCACTTCCTCTTCCTGGTACTCGGTGCAAACTCCTGCTGCTGTTGCTCCCCTTGCAGCCCCAACAGCCTGGGCCGGAGATGGGAGAAGTGGGTGGCTGTGGCTGTGGGAGATGTGAAATATCTTGAGGAAGGGAAAGTCTAGCTCTTCAAAAAGCTCAGTATCTCTGCACGTCTGTGAGGTCCACTGTATGCCCATTTGACAGATAATGAGACTGAAGCCCAGAGAAGAAAAAGGCTGGCAGAATCACCTGTAAGAATCTTTCTCCCCCTTTTAAGGTACTCAACACTAATCTCACAAGAGCTTCCATTTTTTTTGCTAGTCACTTAAAATCCCCCTGCAACATTCTCCTGAGGTGGGGAGACAGTCCAAATGTAATTCTCCCCATTTTACAGATGAACAAACTGAGGCTCAGAGAGTCATAGGAGCCTAGATCTAGAACTGGAAGGAATCTTTCCTCCCTTCTTTTAGAGATTCGGAAGCAACAAGTGGCTGAAGTGGGACTGTAGCCCGGGACCTCTGATTCCAGTCCAGGGCGCACTGTTTGCATGGAGCCCAGCTACGGGGCCAGAAGGGGGAGGCTGACAGGGCAGGAGGCTCTGAGAAATGTAGGAGGGTATTTGGGAATTCCATCTCTAATACTGGCTCTCAGGGAGAGGAATTCTGGGACCCTCCTCTTCCCTTGTGGGCCTGTTTGGGTCCAAGGTGTCCTGTTGACAGCACCAAGTCAATGCCAGGAATGGGAATCTGCAAAGGAAAGGGGATGGGATCTCCACCGCCATCCTGGGCTCCAAGCCACAGATTCCCTCACGTTCTTACGCCGTCCTCCGAGAGCGCTTCCAGAGGTGGAGGGGAGACCTCGGAAGCCTAGTGCCTGAGGGGCTAGGATTGTGTGTATGTGGGGGGGAGTAGCAGGGTGCAGACCAGATAGATCTCACCCCGAAGGCAGGATTTCTGGTCTTTGACTTTGAGTTTTGAGAGCCAGTCTATACGCCCCGTGGTTTTTACAGATGAGGAAACTGAGATCCAGAGAGGGGCCACACAACAGAGCTGCCTCGGTGGAGCCGAATTCAAAGCCACGGCCTCCAGGTGCGAGTCCCTCCGCGCTCAGGACGGCTTCGGGTCTCAGGAGACGCCCCAACAGGCCCTAAGCGGAGCGAGTGGGTGAGGGTGAGGGTGAGGGAGCTCCGTGCCCGGGTCACAAGCAGGCCCGGGCCCCGCGCGGGCTTGTCCCTCCGTTTCCCCCTTTCGGGCGGAGCCCAGGAGTTCTTTAAGTCGGCCACAGGTGGGGACAGGAACAGCTAGGGGCACTCCAAGGCTCGGGCAGGAGGCGGGGCGAGGGAGGACAACCAGACGGGAGCACTGACAGACGGGAGGACGCTCAGTTAGGCGGGCGAACGCACAGACGAACGGACGGACAGACGGAGGAAGCAGGGTTAGCGGAGGAGGGGAGGGGAGAGAGAGAGGAGAGGCAGGGCCGGAGGGAGGGGGAAAGGAGAGGGGGAGGGGAAAAAGGAGGAGGGGGAGGGAGGAGGAGAAAAGGGAGGAGAAGAGAAGAGAGCCTCTGCCAGGAAGAGGAGAGAAACTGCCTCCGACAGTCCGTCCGTCCGTCAGTCTCTACCTCGGTCCAGCCGGGCAGAGCGTTGTGTGCCATTCTCCGAGTCCCATGAGCAGCCCGGGGGGCAGCCCGCTCTCTGTAGCCCGCCCGCAAGTTGCCCCCGCCAGCCCCCCAAGATGATGAAGAGGCAGCTTAATCGGATGCGGCTGCAGCTGTCCCAGACCGGGGGCTCGGCACGGTGAGTGCGGCTTGGGCCGGGGGGACGGTGGGGGGCTACGCGAGCGCGCGCGTGTGCGTGTCTTGGGGTGGGGGTGGGCTTCGGTATCAGGACTGAGAACTCCCGGGCTTCAGTCCCAGCCAGCACCACCCCCAAGCCCCAACTTGGCTTGGAAGCTCTTCCCTTAAGTTTGCTTTCTCTTTCGACCCTTCCCCCCACCCAAAAGAGGGCCTCCTGGGAAGGGAATTCTCGTGAGGTGAGGCCCCAGACCTCCCCCATCCCAACCCTTCCAAGCGAAGGAAGGATTTGGAGTCCCCGGCCCATCCCCCCAAGATGTTAGGGAAGGGGATCTGGTCTGCTTGGGAAGAGGGGGAATCTCCACCCATGGAGGAGGGGCCTTGAAGTTGGATGGAGGGGACTGGGAACCGAGTGCCTTAACTAGGAGGGACTTTAGAACTTTGGAGGTCAGAGTTAGGAGGGGCCTTGGCTCTGAAAATCTTAGAACTACAAAAGAAACCAGAACATCGAGTATGGAGCAGCCTAGGGCCTCCCAGCGTGGATTGGGAGAGCTGGGAGAGGTCTTAGAAAAAGGAACTTCAGAATTGGGAGCCTTAGAACTTGGCAGGTCAGAGCGGGGAGGACCCTTAGGAAAGAGATGTCAAAACTGAGAGGTCCCTTAGAACAGTGGATTTCAGAACCTGAAGGGTTCTTAGAACGGAGGAAGTTACTTTTTTAGAGCTAACAGTTTAGATCACCTGGTTTAAGTCCCTCATTTACAACGCAGGAAATTAGGAACTGTTCCCTGAAGAGACCTCCCCTTCCCCTCCCCCCTCCAGGTTTCTGTAGTTAAGTTTTGGAGGGGAAGGTCAGAGACCAGACTGGCTAGCTTCTCACTCTGCCGGGGGATTCTGGGGCTAATTTTCTTCCTTCCCCACCCCCCATCCCCATACCCCTCCAGCTTCCATTATCCAGCTTGGCCCTTGTAAAGAATTTAAATTTCAGGATTTTTCCTGGAGAGGAAGAAGGAGATAAGACTGAGACCTCAGGGAGGGTAGGGAGGGGAAGAAGAGAAGGGTCTGGCCTGATCACAGCTCCCTGGAGAGAATGACTCCTGGGGGACTTCTTAAGAGCGCTAAAAAGCCATCCATGTGTTGCTTTTCCCATATGTCTGCTTTTCCTGTCTCTTCCCCACCCCCACTCCTCTCAGGATTTTAAAACTCGGAATTCTTTGCTTTTCCCAGGGTCAGGTAAAAATCCAGCCCCATTCCCAAGGCCTAAGTTTTTAAACATCTGCTTCACAAAAACCAAAACCAGATGGTCTTGCCCTGATTCCCTTGCCATCTCCTCCTTGACCCCCTCCCTCCCCATCCCCATCTCCTCATGGAACCTAGAATTTCCCTCTCACATTTTGGGAGGAAATGACTGGGAACCAGAATACCTGGTTTGTAATCCTGTCTCAGTTACCTGTGAGCCATTGGACAAGTCACCTCTCTGGATCACAAGTTCCTCATCCTTCAACTGAAGGATGGAGGTTGGACTCGATGATGTTCTGGAATCCTACAATTCTGACTTCAGTCTGCATTATGGGCTGTTCTGGAGGAGCAGGGATGAGGGGAGAAGTGAGGAGAGGGATCCGAATTTCAAGCTGACAGGGACCTTCGAGGCTATGGAAGCTTTTCCCCCTTCCCTCCCCTTTTTTCCCCAAAGAAGGAAACTGAGACATAGAGGGGAAGTGATTTAGAATCATAACTTTAGAGCTGAGAGACTTCAGGGACCAGCTAGCCCAATCCGCTCATTTTACCGAAGATGCTGAGACCGTAAAAAAAATGAAATGATTTATGACTAGAGGAGCATAGATAAAGGAGCTAGAAGGGACTTCCAAAGCCATTTTACAGATAAGACAATTGAGACTATAGGCATGTTGGTCAAGAGCACAGAGACAACAATCAGAATTCTCTGATGACAAATCCAATCAGTTCTCATGTTTTTCACCGTTTCTTATATCCCAAACTGAAACCCCGTGAATCTTTCTCCCTAGATGTCTCCCCCTCTCCCTGATGTCTCCCCCTCCTCCTGATGTCTCCCCCTCCCTCTGATGACTCCCTCCCTCCCATATCTCCCTCTTTATTTTACTCGGGACTTTATTCCGGCTGTTCCCTATCATGGCAGCCCTCACCGGTTTGGTCTGGGGCCCCTGAAGAGCTCTTCCTGCTGCCCTGCCCCACGCTCTCAGGTGCAGCTCTGGGTGGAGAAGGAAGCGGCTGACTTTGGATTCCCAGCTGCTTTGGAATGTGCTCTGGCTGGAGGGGTGTGGGGTAGAATGGGTGAGAGACAGGAATGAATAGCTGGATGAGGACAGGCAGGGATCCTTCCTGGGAGGCCCCGTCGGCTGGGGGTCCTGTCCTCTCCATCCTCAGCTCCGAGTCGGTCACCCCGAAGTGTCCCCCCAAGTCCAGACTTGGCAACTGGTTACGGGATCATTGATTTGAGAACTTTGACGGGTCTCGGAGGACAGCTAGCTCAACTGCTCAGTTACAGGAACCGGGGCACAGATACGGTCAGAGACTTGACCTGGATCAGAGATATCATGACCTATGACTTTAATCTAGATTTTCCTTACTCCAAGTGCCTTATGTCACGATGTCCATCAGGGAGTTCTGGGGAAGCAGGAGAAAGTAGGTTGAGTAGAGAGGCCTCCACCCTCAACCAGTCTCTGTCCCCCACAGTGTCCAAGAGACTGCTGAATTTCTGAGCGAGGACCTGCTCCAGGTAAGGACGTGGGCTCCAGCAGAGTGGCGAGAGGCAGGCCCGTACAGGAGTTGGGAAGGAGAAGGGAGGTGGCCAAGTGGGTGCTATGAGTCACCAGAACCTCCTGGACTGGATTTCCCTTCGAAGGAAGATGTCACCCTGGGGAAAATAGGGAGTAAATGGAAGGGAAGTGTCCTTGAAGGAGGACCTAGTATTGGGTATGTGGCAGGAGATTACCAGGGGAGGGGGAGGAAAAGGGAAACCAGTCAATGCATGGATAAACATTTATTAAGCACCTACTGTATGCCAGGTGCTATGTTAAATTTTGGGGATATAAAAAGAGAGAGAAGATACTCTGCCCTCAAGAAGTTTACACTGTAACTAGAACTGTAAGGGGAGAACACAGGCCCCATCCTGTGAGCACTTCTCCCTCTGGGCCTCTTTCTGCCACCTTCAGGTAGAACAGAGGCTAGAGCCAGCCAAGCGGGCTGCTCACAATGTCCACAAGAGGCTGCAGGCCTGCTTACAGGGCCAGAGTGGGGCAGACATGGAGAAGCGTGTGGTGAGTAACCACGGAACCCTTTTCTTGGTTTGGGGGTGGGTGGGTAGGGGAGAGAGCCGACTTCAGAGGGGGAGAGCGATAGGAACTAACGTCAGGGGATGGTAGAGCCCAAGCCACAAGAGGCCTTGGAATCCAATCTCCTCATTTTACAGATGAGGAAACTGAGGTTCAAGGAGTTAATGACTTGTTTTTAAGGTCACAGAGAAAGGAAATGTCAGAAGTTCCTCAGACTTTAGATCCTATGATCTTTTCCTTGGGACCTTCCTCCCATTCTTTGCTTCCGGCAAAAGAACTCTCTTTCCCCTGTTCTGCCATACTCCAAATACCCAAATTGAGTTCTGTGATATTCAGCAAGCACTTACTAAGTGCCAGGTATCATACAGACAGAATGCTGGGGTTACAAAGACACATAAAGCAAGCTTCTAGGCCCAGGGGCTTGTTTTCTTATCTGTAGAATGAGGGGGTTGGACTGAGATCCTTTCTAGCTCCAGGATATGTGATCCTGAGATCCTTCCCACTGTACCAAGCTGAGAAGTGAGGGTATTGGAAAAGGCTCGCTTTGGGGGATTCTTAAGGGGTAGAGATAAGAGAGGGTACTTCAGGTGTCTGAGTAGCTTGTGCATAGTAGGGAGAGACGCAATCTGAGGGTCAGAAGGAAAGACAGTCTGTCTGGAAAGTAGCGTGTGTAAGGGGGGAGTACTTTAGTGTTCAGTCTGAAAGGTAGACTAAAGGCAGACTGGATGGCTTGAAAGGCCCAAAGGAGGAGTCCGTATCTAAGGCAAAAGGGAGCTACTGCAAGCTTTCTCTTGAGCAGCAGAGTAATACGTATTATTGAGTATTGGGACTATTCATTTGGCAGCTATGTGGACAGTGGAGTGGAGTGTCATGTTAACAAGCATTTATCAAACACCTTACTAAGTACTGGGAGATAAGGAAAGCAAAAAACAAAACAAAATAAGCAAAAACAACAAAAAACCTCCAACTCAACCCAGCCTCAAAATGTTTACAAAGTGTTAGAAAATGTTTTGGAGATTACTATTCTTGATTAGACTAAATAAAAAACAGGAGCAGCCAGGTGGGACAGTGGATTGAACCCCTTTCCTGGAGTTAGGAAGGCCTGAGTTCAAATTGGATCTCACATTTAACTGGCTATGTGATCCTGAGCAAATCGCTTAATCCCAGTTAAGTGCCTCAAAAACAAACAAAAAAAGGATTGTTAATCCCCTGTCCCACCTCGCCCAGATCCTGCCACCCTAGCATGTTTCCTTCCCAACATGCCCTGCAAGCCTCCCTCCACCTTTCCCGTGGGCTGACTGATAGAAAAAGCCTTGCATGGGAAATCAGAACATCTGGGTATCGGTCCCACCTCTACCACTGGACAACCTACTTGGGCTCCCCGATCCTCGGTTTTTCACCTGCAAAATGAGGGTTATAATAATGTAGTAATGGCCACAATCCCCAAATCCCCAGCCAGTGGGATATTCGGCCTCTGCCTGGAGACCTCCAGGGATGGAGAACTAACTCCCTGCCCCTGGAGGCAGCCAACTCCACTTTGATTAATTCCTAGGAATTTTTTTCCTTATATGGAGTCCAAATCTGACTCTCTCGGCCACAGTCCCCATTGGCCTGCCCCCTCGATCCTGCTTCTGCCTTCGGGGGCCAAGCAGAGAAGGATAAGCCTTTTTCCCCACGACAACCCTCAGCTACTTGAAAAGAGCTGTCCCATCTCGCTTGTCCCCCACTCTAATGCTTTACTTTTCCTCAGATACTATCTCATCTCTGACTTTATCCTCCTGTTCCTTTCCTCCTCCCTCAGAGGGTATTGTGAAGGCTCTAAGAATGCAGACTTGTTTTGGAAAGTAAGAAGCACTGGAAAAATAAAAATGCATTATTCAATGTTGAACAGATGTATTTCTAGCACATATGTTTCTGGGCTTTTTTCACATATATCCCATTCTTCATTTTGTGTGAGACATCCCCGGGGCTAGGGGCGGTAGAAAGAACACTGTCTCAGGAGAATCTTACAATTACAAGGGAATTCTTACATTTATCATCCTTGTGACTTTGGACAAGTCTCCAGGGTCTCCACCTGTAAAGTGAGGGGATTGGTCAGATTGACCTCTGGAATCCCTCCCAGCTATGGATCCCTAGATCTGGGATCCCTTGGAGGACCTAGACTAGCTCTGGGCTCGGTCTTTGGTGGATGAGACTAGCTCTCAGCCCCTCACCTCTCCTTTTTGGCTCTGCAGAAAAAATTGCCACTCATGTCCCTATCCCACACAATGGCTGAGAGCATCAAAGAGTTGGATGCGGAGTCTAGCATGGGGTAAGTGAACTGGGGAGGGATTAGCTCATGGAATTCCAAAAGTTACCCCCCTCCAGATGGGCAGAGAATGGGCCAAGATGAGAGGGTTCCCTTCTAGTGGAGAAGAAGAACAGGGCTGAGGTGGTCTGTTTCCTTCCCCCCGCCCCACAATGGGATGGAGAACTGGGGTTGGGGGGATGCCCAAAAGGAAGAAAGGGGTCTCAATCTGAATGTGATCACTTGATCCCCATAGGAAGGCTTTAGAGATGAGCTGTTCCATCCAAAGTCAGCTAGCTCGCGTCTTGGCGGAGTTTGAGATGGCCCTGGAGAGAGATGTCCTTCAGCCCCTCAATAGGCTGAGTGAGGTAATCATTGTTATCTTGACCAAGCCATGCTGTCAGTTTTGCTAAAGATTTTACATGTATTATAGTGATAAGACCCACCAAAGTCATACTCCCAGGCTTCATAGTAACCTAGAAATGATTCTGGCTACAAAAGGCTCTGCTACTAGATCTGATCAAGCTGGAAAGGCTTTGAGAAGCCTTTCTGAGGACTTGCCTAGTCAATTATTAGAAGGCTTTTCCCCCAGGGTTCTGATCCCCAGATGATGAATTCATTGCTAAGTGTAACCCCTAAATTAATGATATTAATTAACACAAATTAATATCATTAATGTTATAATTGTCACTTAGTTCTTTTAAAATATTATTAATACCTTTTGTTTTTTCATCATATATTTTTTCACTACATCTTCATTATCTCAGAGATCCAACTTTAACAGATCATTTCATTTTTCCTCCTTTGTCAACTGATGGGATGGAATGACTTCTAAAGTTCCTCCAGCTCTAAATATATGAGCCAGTTAACAAAGAAGAAAGATTGGAAAAAATTAGTTTTGGTAAAAATCATCCAACATATCAACCAAGTATAACATCATAGGGGCAGCCAGGTGGCTCCGTGGATAGAACACTGGCCCCTGGGGTCAGGAAGACCTGACTTCAAATCTAGGCTCAGACATTTGAATCTTACTAGCTGTGTGATCCTGGATGAGTTGCTCAACATCTGTCTGCGTGATATTTCTTCATTTGCAATATGGACATGATAATAGCACTTCCCAGGTGGTTGAGAATATTTGTAATGCTCTTTGCAAACCCTAAAGCCTATATTAGTGCTTTTACTTTTATTCAGAAGTTATACTTCCAGACTATAGCTCCAAGGTGTCAAAAATTATAAAGCTTCAACTATATTAAAATATTTATAACTGTACTTTTTATAGTAACAAAGAACTAGAATCTGAGGAGATTCTTCTTCCCTAACTTCTACTAAAATATGACTAAAATGGTGACACTTGATTTTAATGAAATGTTGCCATGCCATAGGAATTGATGGCCATAAATAACTCAGCCTGATTTATATGAACTGATGTAAATTCGTGAAAACAATATGTATGATGATCAAAATGCTGTAAAATGAAAGAAGAAAAGGGACCCAAACTGAATTGTGCAATTATAATGGGTCCCAAAGAAGATATGAGACAAAGCCTTACCTTCTCTCTTCTTTGTAAGGGCAGGGACTGTGGGCCTGGACTATTCCTATACTGTGTGATTTAATTGACATATTAGTTGGTTTTGTTCGATTATTTATTTATTTATTTTTTAAAAACTCTTTGTTAAAATGAATCTCTGGGTAATGGAAGGATGAGATGGTTTCATATCTTTTACATTCAGATGTCAAAGTGATTTAAAAACAAAAGACTGGCAAAGAAGAGAAAGTTATTTGTTTACTGATAAATGGATGATTTACCTAATGGGGAAAACCCCAAAGAATTGGCAAATAAACAAATTGAGATAGAATCAATTTTAGTGAAGTTGTCATTTACTTTTTATTTTATTATTATACTTTTTATTGACAGAACATATGCACAGGTAATTTTTTACAACATTATCCCTTGCACTCACTTGTGTTCCAACTTTTCCCTTCCCTCCTTCTACCCCTTCCCCTAGATGGCAGACAGTCTCATACATGTTAAATATGTTATAGTATATCCTAGATGATGTCATTTATGTTTGTCCATCTCGGGAGCAAGGAGTCAGCCCATATTCACATCTCAACTCCATAACTTCCTTGTCTTCTCTGATGTTCTATTTTCTTTTTCTGTGAAAATCAACCGAAAATCCCCTTCCTTACCCTGGGTCTATGCCTTTTATCTAATCCATCAGGAGGAGCTTCCATCCATTCTCAAGCACAAAAAAAACCTTCAGAAATTGGTATTAGACTGGAATGCCCTGAAAAGCAGGTGAGTGGGTGGAGTTGACTTGGGTTTGGACCCATAAATTAGGTGACTCGTGTCGAACTGTGTATCTGGTGGGCTCTGGGATCAGAGCAGGGTCCCTTTTCCCTGCTCACTCTGCTCTATTTCCCAGCCACAGGCCATATCCTTGATACTACCCTGGGCATCCTTCCTCTGACTGGAGGGGACCTAGGGGGACCACCCTCCAACAAGGGTCTGTTCTGCCGATAAGTCCTTCCTATTGTCCTAAAAGACAGTAGACCACCTTTCCAGACAAAGGGCAAGGCATTTTAAAAGTATGTGTACATCCTTCTGTGCACACGTGTGCTTATGTGTGTGTGTGAATGCAGGTGTAGTCATGAGCACATGTATGTACAAGCATGCTATTATATACTCCCGAGTGTGCGCTTGTATGTTATATAATCATCCAGAGATTTGTCAGTGTTTTGTGCAGATGTGTTGCATGAGAACATCTCATGTGTTATCGATTATACATGCATATACATATGTACTGTAGAACTGAGAGCATGTGCAAGCTGTGTGGACTAGTATATGCATGGGTGTGCTCACCAGGTGAACACCTGCACACACCTGTTTCTGTGTGCCACGTGTAAGCATGTATACACCGTGACACGAACATGACTAAGCCATACATGGTGCCATCTTAGCAAAAGCTCTGCGGCAAATCACTTCCTGTCCCTAAGTCTGCTTTTTCCTCTTGAAAACAACGATGGTTATAATGAAATTCATGCCAGCCCCCGTCTCTGTTGTCTTTGGAGGCTGAGCCAGCGCTTTGGGGAGGCTTCCCAATTCTCCGGGGAGGTGGATATAACCGGGGCGGCTCACCCCTCGTTGCTGGAGGGTCAGAACCTTGCTTTGTAAGCTTCCTGATGTCCGTCTCGGCGGCCGACATTTGTGTAGCCTTGCAGGTCTGGCTGCTGCCTTGGGTAGGCATGAGGGGGATAGTCTAAAGAAGGAGGTTCAGAGAGGCTAATTAATCGCTCAGTCACACATACAGCTAGGAAGTCTGGGAGGTTTCCTCTCCAGACAGATACACCTGAAATGTGGAATCTCTGAGAGGATGCTATTAAAATTGCCTGCGTGTGTGGGATGGCGAGCATCTATCCTCATGCTTGTGTCTTGTACCCCGGGGGGGTTTGTGTTTGGGGGCCTAGGATGAGCTTGTCAATTGGAGAGCCAGACCCTCTGGGTCCCCGAAGGGAGGCTTTATCCGCATTTTGCTTCTTGGAGACTATGAGGGCATCTGATCTAAGTATCCCTTAGGAGAAGGCTCTAACTAGACTGTGCTCAGGGCTCACAAGGGGACATCTGGCCCTCTCTGTCCCCTAGACCATCTCCCCGAAGCCACAAGGGGACGTCTGGTCCTCTATATCCCTAGGGGGAAGGCTCTAACCTGGCCTTACTTCTCAGAGGCCACAAGGGGGCGTCTGGCTCTATGTCCCTTAAGGGGAAGGTTCTAAGGAGGCTGTGCTTTGTAGAGAGCGCCATGGGGCGCCCATGCGCACATCCCTTTCCTAGCTAAGTTAATACTCAAGTGACTTCATTTGCATTGGGACTCCAGGATTCCTTGTAAGCTGTCAGAAACCCAGATGACTTGAGGAAGGGTGCAGAGGGGAGGAGATTGGTCATTGTGTCTTTTTCCTCTCGGACCCCTTCTCCAGGCTCAGTCAGATGGCCAAAAATTCAAGCCTCGGGCCCGGTGTCGGGGGTCCTGGGGGTCACAACCCCATAACCAATAAGCTGGAGACCTTGAAGGAAGAAGAAGAAGAACTGAAGAAGAAGGTAGAGCAGTCCAAGGTGAGGACTTCGGAGGTTCCATGGCTCTTGTTGGAGAACTCTAAGAGGAAATTAGTCCTACCCATCTCTGAGCCTGTTTCCTCCTATGTAAAATCAAGAGAACTCTTTTTTTTTTTTTCATTCACTACCTAGGAATACATGGGGAACTAATTTTAAAATACAATTATAAAAATATTTTTAAAAAACTAAAACAAGTTTAGAGTCTCTGAATAAGAACCCTTAATCTAGAGCTAAAAGGAACTTTAGAAATTTAATCTAATTCAACCTTCCCATTTTACAAGTGAAGAAACTGAGACCTGAGAAGGGATGTGGTCTCATGGGTAACAATTGACAGAGGCAGGATTTGAATCCAGTCCCTTTGCCTCCAAATCTTAACTCCTCTCTACTGTGTACCATTACCCTCAAGGTAGTAACCATGAGAGGAATAATTTGAATCCAGGTCATCTCTCTTCAGAACAGCCTTTCTTAACCATTAAACCTAACGATATTCCATTAGGCTTTAAGGTTTGCTAAATTTTTTCTCTCCATTCTCCTGTTCGATCTTCCCAATAATCTTGTGAAGTAGGAGCTATTCTTGTTCCCATTTTACAGAGGAGGAAACTGAAGTCTGGAAAGGTTATATCACTTTTAGTCAGGCAAAAGATAGTTCCTATCCTTGAAGAGCTTCCCGAATCATGGAGAAGTAGCCAGGGTCACACAGTTAAGTGCCTTAAGTTTAAGACTCTGGTCTTCCTGACTTCAAATCCAGTGTTCTATTCAGTAGACCTCAATGTCTCTCAAAGTGCCCACAATGACAAAATGATACCTCTTTCAACTCATCTTAAGAATTTATTAAACTTACATATTATTATGTGCAAGACACTGGAATGGACATAAAGTGATTTGTCCAAAGTTGAATAGAAGGGAGTTAGTTCAAATTAACCTGTATTTATTTAGTGCCTACTATATGCCGGGTCTTGTGCCACATCTTGGGAATAGAGAAATCAGAACAAAGTAGTTACGGTCTGCAAAGAGCTTATAGTCTTCTGTTGAAGTGGGGTGGTCATCGTGGGGGCCATCTTGGCTCTCAAACAAGGGGCAGGTTCAGGAAGAAGGGATTGGGGGAAGGGGGAAGGAAGAGAGGGACTGACCCTAGAGCTATTTGGAACCCTGCTGCATCTCTCCTAGGATGAATATCTGTCAGATCTGTATCACTTTGCTACAAAGGAAGACAGCTACGCAAATTACTTCATCACTGTAAGAATCCCCCATCCTTCCCCCAGGGGCTGTTATCAGAATGGTGGAGAGAGTCCTGAGGGCAGTAGGGTGGGAAAGGCAGCTGCTTCCTAGCAGAGGAGCCCTGGAGGAGGGAAGACATAGAGGGTACCCAGAGGCCTCCCAGTTGGAAGAGAAAGGAGTCTACAAAGTTCCCATTTTCCCATCAGGGGTCAGTGACCTTCTTTCTTCATTGTTGGAGGCCTCCCACTCTGGGACCTCCCAGGATTGGGTTAGAAGAGGTGGGAGAGGAGCTCTGACAGGGAAATCCCCAACTTCTGGGCCTCTAAGAGTCACCCTATAGCCTTCCTCTCAAGCCCCTTATCTTGCTTCTCTCACACAGCTTCTGGAGCTGCAGGCTAGTTACCACCGTAAATCCTTAAGTTCACTGGATTCGGCATTGGCTGAGCTGAAGGAGAGCCATGGCCACACAGGTATTGCTGGTAGAGGTTAGTCCCTTCCTGACCCTGTCCAAGGTGCTGGAGATTATAAGGAGTTCACCACTCGGACTTCTTCCCTTTAAGGCCTATGCGTCTCAACCAAGACACTTTCCACCCTTAATCTCAGTTTCCTCACAGCACAATAGGATAGGAATGGCGCTGGAGACCCACGAGCCGGCCTCAAATGCTGCTTCTTGAGAGCTTTTATACCCAGGAATAAAACCCAGCAGGGAGGGGAAGTTGAGTAAAATTAATGAACATAGCAAACAAATTTGACATTACATGAGATATAAAAAACTATCATCCTCATATCTGCTCCAAATAGCTCATAGAATGTGCCTTTTGTCACTCAGCAAGATGTCTGGCACCAAAAAGTCCCTTGATAAATTCTCATTGGATGCAAACAGATTGTTGAATTGCCCTTGAGCGTGTTTACGCCCGGGCTCTGTCCATGGTTCTGGAAAGACGGAGATAAAATGAGAGCAGTTCCTGCCCTCGGGTAGCTGTTATTTACTGGATAAATGAAAGGCAACATAGAACATATACATAGTATATGGTAAAGAAAACTGCTACAGACACTGGAGGAGGAATTATATGATATATTTTGTTTCTGAATCAACCAAGTGACATGAGATTTAAAATAAATGCTGAAAAAATAAACAAAAACCATATTCTCATTCTAAGTCTACTTAAAACTTGAAATTATGGGACTCCCTCATTTTCTGAATTTGCCATCCATTCTTCACATCGTCTCCTCCCTACCAGTTGCTTCCAAATTTCCAGACATTTTACATGGGCCCTTGACTAAGGGGAGGAAGGCCTGAGGTCCCCAGTGGTTGGTCAGTCTTATGTCTTGCCTCTGAGGCTGTTCTTTCAGAGGAGGGGAAGATGAGGTACTTCCTTCATCCTGTCTCATCTTTCTCCCACAGAGAGCGGCACCCGGGTGTTGGATGTCCCCTCCACCAAAGTGTACGGGGTGGCCCTGAGGACCCATCTGCAGGAGACGGGCCGGGACATTGCCTTGCCCCTGGAGGCCTGCATCTTGATGCTTTTGTCTGAAGGCATGAAGGAGGAGGTAAATGGGAAAAGGGCACCCGCAGAGATCACCTCACACCTGGGAGGGAATGGGAAAACCTTCTAGGTGGCAAAGTAAGGACACTTATCCCAAGTGGCAATGGAGAATTGCAGAAGGATTAGTTCTTAGTGGTTGATCCAGGGCAGCTAGGTGGCACAGTGGATAGCGGACCAGCCCTGAAATCAGGAGGACCCAAGTTCAAATCTGGTCTCAGACACTTGACACTTCTAGCTATGTGACCTTGGGCAAGTCACTTAACCCCAATTGCCTCAGAAAAAAAAAAGAGAGAGAGATTGATCCATCCAGCCCTGTCAGTTTACAGAGAAACTGAGGTCCAGAGAAGGGAAGGGGCTTGCCCAAAGCTGTAGATTGTGATCGAGCAGCAGGGATGAGATCAAACCCAGCTGACATGTTTATAAAGGCCTTTCATGTGCATCTCTCAGTAGCTCTTTGAGAGAATAGAGTAGGGCTTTTTCTACTGAAAGATCAGATGATCTGACCAAGGTCACACAGCAGATTAGTGACAGAATAGTCACTAAAATCTGGCTCTTCTGATACCTTCCTGCTACTGAAGTGAGCCACCTGCTGGCTGGTCACAATTGTTGGGAATCCTATCATATAGGTCCTCGGGTTAAAAACATGGTCCCCTGCTAATACAAATGTTTTAGAAAAGCTAAGCTATTATCAGTTGTTCCCACCTTAGTGTGAGTGGATATGTGAGATCTTTTTCTAAGTGTACAATCTCATGTGGGGAGGGTAGAAGGCATGTTGCCAACCTTAGAGGCTCGAGGGTGCAGGGAGAAGCTGCTTTTCATGGAGGGTTGGGGACAGGTTTTTGTTTCTCCCCATTCCCCTTGGCAGCTAGTCTCGCTCCTTGACTGGATTCACTTCTTTCCATCATCCATCTATTCTCCTCTTCCTCAGATCTAGGGATTCTATCAGCCCCTTAGCTCCCTTCCCCTTGGCCTCTTTGCCTCAATGGCCTTCAAAACCATGATTTTCTATTTCCCTAGGGCCTCTTCCGCCTGGCAGCAGGGGCCTCGGTGCTCAAGAGACTGAAGCAGGCCATGGCCCTCAACCCCAGCAGCTTGGAAGAATTCTGTTCAGACCCTCATGCTGTTGCTGGTACCAGAGCCCCAGGCTGGGCTGGCTATTAGATCACCTAGCTTCCCTGCCCTCCCCTCTCCTTCCCCCTCCTCCCCCTCCCTTCCCCTGCCCTCTCCTTCCCTCTCCCCTCCTCTTCCTTCCCCTCTCTTTTCTTTCCTCTCCTTCCCCTCTCCTTTCTTTCCTGCTCCCCTCCTCTCTCCTTTCTTTCCTCTCCCCTGCCTTCTCCTTTCTTTCTTTCCCCTCCCCTGCCCTCTCCTTTCTTTCCTTTCCCTTCCCTGCTCTCTCCTTTCTTTCTTTCCCCTCCCCTGCCCTCTCCTTTCTTTCCTTTCCCCTCCCCTGCCCTCTCCTTCCCCCTTCCCTGCCCTTCCCTTCTTCCCTCTCCCCTGCCCCCTTCTTTCTTTTTACCTTTTAGCTTTTACATCACGTTCATTTCCTAGGCTAGGCTACCCCTCCCTCCCCTCATCCTATGGACCATCCCTTATTATAAAAATGAAAAAGAAAGGCAGAGTGGGTGTGGGGAGGAGGGAAGGAAGTAACATTTAGCAAAAACTAACCAACAAAACAAGCAGACACAATAGGATGTGTATGTTGTATCTGGGGCATCCCTTCAGCGGAGGAGAGACAACACTTCGGTAATTTTGATATTGATTTCGGGAGTCCTCTGGCCTGAAAAACACTTAGCTTTCCAGTCGCTAATCCCACCAGTTAGTTCCATTCCTTCGGATGGAACATTTCCCCTGCTGTGAGCCAGTGAGAAGCTGCTGTAGAGCAGGCTTGAGGAGAGGTGGGCCCGAGCCGGAGATCCCGGGCTGAGGATTCTGGGCACAGCAATGACATTGCCTCTCTGCCTTCCTTCTCTCTTCAGGGGCCCTCAAGTCTTACCTCCGTGAGCTTCCCGAGCCTATCATGACATTTGAACTCTATGAGGATTGGATGAGAGCTGCCAAGTGAGTGAGGGCAAAAAACCAGTCCAGACAGAGTGAGTGAAGGAAGGTCGGCGTTCCAGTCTCCCTCCCCTCAGATGCTTCCTAGCTGGGGAGCCTCAGCAAAGAGGAACTGACCTCAATGGCATCGAAGTGCATTCTAGTTCCAAATCTATAAGTTTATAAAAATGAATAAGGAAGTTGGAGGCCTTCCCTTCACTGTGGCTTGCCCTGACCCAGAATCCCACTGTCTTTTTAAATTTGTGATCTTTCTTTCTGTTTCTAGTCTGAAGGATCCAATGGCCCGGCTTGAGGGCCTCCGAGAAGTATGTGGGAAACTGCCCCAGGAAAATCTCTGCAACCTGAGGTGGGTCCACAATGTAATCTGGTGATTAGGCTGAGTAGGGGCTGGGCTGGGGGGAGGAAGGGGGCGGGAGGGGACCAGGGCTCAGGGAAAGCCCATTCAAATCAGGAAGGAAAAGGACTTGAGTCAGGATTCCCTTCCCCTACTCTTCTCTCCCACCCAGGTACTTGATCAAGTTTCTAGCCAGGCTGGCCAAAGAGCAGGAGGTGAACAAGATGACTCCGAGCAACATCGCCATTGTCCTAGGGCCAAACCTGTTATGGCCACCCACAAGAGATGGGTAGGAGTCGAGAACATAGGAAACTTTGACCTAGAAGGGAGAACCTGACCAGGGAGGGACTTTAGCAGAGAATATTGGGATGTGGAATGTCAGAACTGGGAGGGACCTTAGAACAGGGGATGTTAGGTTTTTGAGTTTGGCAGTACCTGCTACATAGAGCCTTTCTTTTTCTTTCTTTCTTTCTTTTTTTTTGACTGAAGCAATTGGGATCAAGTGACTTGCCCAGGGTCACACAGCTAGGAAGTGTTAAGTGTTTGAGACCAGATTTGAACTCTGGTCCTCCTGACTTCAGGGCTGGTGCTCTATCTACTGCGCCACCTAGCTGCCCCTCTATAGCCTTTCTAAAATGGGATCTCTTCCAGATCATGGGATGGTATCAGAGGGAGGAAGACTTTAGTGGAGGCTAGGAATAGAGAGATTATTTGATTAAAGGCTTGAAGTCCCACCCTCCTCTGCCTCTTCAGAGTGTATTTGTGCTCAGGTGCCATCATCGCCCTGAGCCTTCCCTGACTAATGCTAACCTCCTCTCTCCTCTGCATCTCAGAGACCAGGCTCAGCTGGATGCAGCTTCGGTGTCCTCTATCCAGGTGGTAGGTGTGGTGGAGGCACTGATCCAGAATTCAGACGTCCTCTTCCCAGGAGGTGAGTGTGTATGTGTGTGTGTGTGTGTGTGTGTGTGCGCGCGCACGCGCGCTTGCACGCTCACAGGGCTTGTGTGCTCAGTCCACAGAAAAGTCGGGGAAATAGGATTATCCTAGTTGGAAGCAGAGAAGGGGTGGTAAGAACCAGCCCTTCAGCCCTTACATGATCCATTTCCTGGTGTGTGTGTGGGGGAAGAACTACTCTGCTCCCCCTTTTGTTCCTACTGGATCTTTTGCTCCTTCCCCAGCCTTCCAGATGTGGAGCCTGTCCCTGACCCAGTAGAGAGATTCTGAAGAATTGGAAGACAGAAATTAGCTTTAAACCCATCCCTTTGATGACAAACCTCAAAATTGAGTTCAAATAGAACTTAGTAATAAAAGTTATCATTTTTTAAAGCAAGAGAATTGAGTCAGGCAAAAAGACATGCTTAAGGAATGAATACTTAAGTCATATAAAAAAGACATGCATAAGAAATTATTTCTTGGGTGGTGCAATGGATAGCTCACCAGGCCTGAAGTTGGGAGAACGTGAGTTCAAATCTGGCCTCAGTCACTTAACACTTCCTAGCTGTTTGACTCTGGGCAAGTCACTTAACCCCAATTGCCTCAGCAAAAATAAATAAATTAATTAATTCTTATTTTTGGCTGAGGCATTTGGGGGCTAGAAAGCATTGAGTGTCGGCGTCCAGGTTTGCGATCAGGTCCTCCCGACTTCAGTGTCGGGGCTTTATCTGTTTCGATTCACTTAAGGAGTGAATTCTTAAAAAGGAGAGAGAAGTGATCACAAAAGACAAAATCAGTCATTTCAGTCCCGTGAAATTGGGAGACTTTGGCACTGACAAAGCCAATGAAGCTGGGTTAAACAGTAAGTTGGGAAGAAAAAGGTGTTCGTTGAATTCTGTTCAATCGGCTCTATCTTGGGAAGACTCTTGATCCCCCTCCTCTTCTTTTTGCAGATATCAATTTCAATGTCTCAGGCTTGTTTACTTCCCCCGCTATCCTGTATCAACCCCATCCCCAGGAACAGTTTTCGGACAGCCCCAAGTCGGAGGAATTCCCGGCTACTACCTCGCCCTCTCCGGTGGCTAAGGAAAGGTAAGAACATTTGGATTTCAAAATGGCCTTGGGGCCAGCTTGGGTCTTTGACAGTTTGGACCAAAACTTCTATCTCTTCCAACTCTAAGGATTCCTATTGGGGAACAGAGGGAGGTAGGAGAGATGACCTTGTGAGCTTCCTTTGTTTTATGCTGTCGGGCTATCCCCAAACATCTCCAGCCTCTCTTATTGGTGACGATATTCATCATCATCATCATCATAATGACAGCTAGCATTTATATAGCTCCACCAACATGCCATGTACTACGCTAAGTGCTCTACAAGTATCTCATTTAATTCTCAGAATGACCCTGTTTTTGTCCCTATCCTACAATTAAGGAAACAGAAATGAAATGCCTAGCCCAGATTCACACAGCTAGTGTCTGAGTGGATTTAAATCCGGAGGTTTTCTTGACTTTGAAGCCAGAAGACTACATACTGTAGCTGCCTCAGTGGTAGATAGGTGTTATTGTCCCATTGTTCTGAATTGTTTCAGGGCTGTTGGGAAATTTACATTACCTAAAAGTTAGTTGGAGAACAGTTGAGACTTGGGGTCTAAGAGTCACAGATCCTGACATAACTATAGAATCAGAGGATTGGGGGGGTTGGAAGTGGACCCCAGAGACCATTTAGGTTCAGTCTTTTCAATCCTATTCCAGTCCCACTTGGAGACCCCCAAGATTGCATATTCCCTTGCTCTCCAACTTTAGGCCCCCATGGTTTGAAGAATTGGGCAGGAATATCCAGGATAAATAGCCTAGGCATTTAAAACTTGTTTTGATTTAATGAATCCAGAGCTATTGAGATGTCCTGTCTCGGTTAAGTTCTAGAAACCTCAGTTTCCTCATCTGCAAAATGAGAAGATTGAAATACTTTGAGGTCCCTTCCAGTTTTATGTATGACCCTGCTTGCTGAGAAAGACTTCAACTTGAGAGCCGGGAGTTTCTTGGTATTCAGGAGACTCTTGGAAACCTGCCGTTAGGGTCCTTGTCTCTGGCCGAGACCTGTGTTCTCATCTCTCTCTCTATCCTTCAGTAAGGTAGAGTTGGAACCTCCCCCAAGGCCTGGCTCCCCAAAGTTCAGCAAGAACCCCACAGAAGCACCTGCATCAGTCGAGGATACGGCCCGAAAGAGTGAGTGTCCCTATGGCCAAGCCTTGGGGAGGTACCATGGGAAATGTGTCCTTGAGAACTAAGAGTTTTAGAGGCCGAGATCTTGATCAGAGATGGGGTTGGGACTGCTAAAGCCGAGTCTAGATGGAGACACGTGACACGAGCATATAAAACGAGAGAGAAACAAATACTCTTAAGAATAATGGCACGTCTGGGCTGAGTAGGACTTCAGAACAGAGGCTCCTTGACAGCCAAGGGCAGTTTCACTTCTATGGCATTCAGTGGGTTCTTAATCAATGCTTCTTGATTGACTGGAATAGAGGATGTCGGGCTGGGAGAGGCCTTTGTGTCAGGGAGCTTTGGGGCTGTAAAATATCTCATGCCAAAGCATGCAAAATGGGAGGAACCCTGAAAGCGCTTCTAGGCCACATGACCATCCAGAAGCCCACGGAAAACGATGTGCTCAAAGTCACGCTGGACTTTTGTCGGAGTCAGGACCAGAGCCAGGATTGTGGATGCTTGCCCCTGCATCCATCACCTCAGTGCTGGAGGGGCCACTGGTGTTGGGCCAAGGGCAGGGAGGCCAGAGTAGAACAGAATAGGAGCCAGATCTAGAGTGATGGCAAGACCAAGGTCAGAGATCAGGATGGGTATCTTTGGATCTCCAAGCTAAATTTCTTTCCCTCTGACTTTCTCTACAGCCAAACGCCCAGCCCCTGCCCGGCCCATGGTGCCACCACCTCAGGTCCTGAATCCTCGATCTTCGCCCCCAACCGTTCCCTCTACAGTTTCTCCCCCAACACAGCCTCAGCCCCAGCCCCAGTCCCAGTCCCAGTCCCAGTCTCAGTCCCAGCCTCAGCCCTCCACTCCAGGGAGTCCGGCTACTCCCAGGGCACTCCCCCGACGTCAGGCGGGCAGCAATATTAAGGCCCCCTCTGTGCCACCCCCGCTGCCTCCTCAACCTCCCCAGCCTGTTCGACGGCTGAGTCGACCCTCTCCTGCTTCTCCCAGTCCCCTCCTCACCCCCAGCACTGAGACTGAGGTCCCTGGGGAGGACAGCTGTGCCTCCCCAGGAGGGGGCACCACTCCTCCCCAGCCTCGGCCTAGAACTCTCGCCTCAGATACTGACTGAGCCAGAGGCGGTCTGACCGCCTCCATCCACCACAGTGCACTGCCCCTCCTCTTCTTCATTCCCCTGCCTCTTCTATTTTTCTGGGGTCCCTTTTCCCTCTGGCCCCATCCCATCTGGGAGCTCCGGTAACTCAGCCCTCAACTGCCCATGAGGATGGAAATCTCCCAGCCACAAGTGCCTCTGGCCCTTAGCCCCAGCTGGGCTGGTCCCGTGCCTTGGGAGCTGAGGAGGAGCCCTGGCCTTTGTACTCCCTGGTGACGCCCCTGGTTCTGGGCGTCCAGAGCCTCTCTCCCCATTGCCTGGCAGGGTCCAGTCAGGGAGGGAAAGAAAAGAATAACGGGGAGGGCCCTTACTTTGACTTTACTGGGAGAGCAACTCTTTTCCTTTCCCAGAAACGGTTTTTGATTTTGTTTTTGTCTTGCTATGGTTTGTAAGTTATTTTGGATTGAACTGGAGCACACTTAGTGTGCAGTCCACTGCTCCTCTTGTCTTCCAATTAAAGGTGATTATTGAGAACCAGAGTGGCAGCAGCTTCTGTCTCTGAGGGTCAGGCTTATTGTGGAACCAAGACAGGTCACGGTTTGTTTGCTCGCTGGATTCCTCCGGCTCCACAGCATCCCTGGCTGAGAGTTACGTGTTACACAGCCTGTTTGAACACTTCTGGTGATGGGGAGCTCACTGTCTCATAGTAACAGTACCGGCCAAGGACTTTACAAATATAGTCTCGGGACAACTCTGGGAGGTAGATGCTGTTATATTGAAGAACCCGAGGCGGCAGCAGTTAAGCAATTTTACTCCATCACATAGCTAGTGTCAGAGGTCATAGTTGAACTCATGTCTTGAGAGAGAGAGAAGGGAGAGTAGGGGAGAGAGGGGAAGAGGGGAGAAGAGGGTGGGAGGGGGAGGGAGAATAAGATGCAGATTACATAACCATTATTCTATATAGATACAATTATTGCCTTTCTTGGTATGTGTATATACAATGTATATCATATAGACATACAAAGTATATATGTGTATATATACACATATAAATATGTATATCTAAATATAGTATCTGTATACACAATATATATTATATAATGTGTATATACATTAAATATATAGGATGTGAGTTATAGGCATATATATATATATATGCATACATTACTTCCTTTGTACATTCACGGTTTGGTACAGTGCCTGCCACATTGTAGCCACCGTAGCAATGCTTATTCACTTCCCCTTCATCTCCACGCCGGGAAAGTTCCGGATTCTCACTGACGATGGGATCTAAATCCAACCAAACTTCCTAAGGGTCCCTCTTCAAGGAGAGCCACGTGGGCAGAAAGGAACGAGCCACCTCCTTTTCCCAATCCTTCCAGAGGCGGCCACGTAGCTCTGCCCACCCAAAGGCATTTTCCCGGGAAAAATCA
Organism: Antechinus flavipes; assembly: GCF_016432865.1. Classification (NCBI taxonomy): domain Eukaryota; kingdom Metazoa; phylum Chordata; class Mammalia; order Dasyuromorphia; family Dasyuridae; genus Antechinus; species Antechinus flavipes. The sequence goes on from NC_067402.1 coordinate 285,759,670, forward strand.
GACCCTAGCCTAGCAACTACCTCTTCCTCGCTCCTCATTGGCCGCGGCATCCGCGGTTCTCGTTTATTATAGCCTTCTGGTTCTTATTGGATAGTTTCTCCTTCCAATCCGACCTCTAATAGGGGAAGTTTAACGTCAATCTCAGCTCAGGTCCAGCCTTAAGGACAAGCCCACGAGTAGCTGGGATTAGTCAGCTCCCTCGTTCGTCCTCTTAAAGTTTCTCCGATCTAAACTCGGGCCATCATCCCCAATCTCTCCGTCCCTGAGCTGCCACCTCGAGCCTCCCCTTCCTCAGTTCTGATTTCTCCTTCGGAGGAGACGCTAGTCACGGATTGGTCGGAGTTTTTGGTAAATATCCAAATTTGCTCCCCACAAAAATTACTTTTTTTTTTTTTTCCTATCGCCGCCATCGCCAATCCTTGGATTTCGGCTCACGCTGTGGCCTGAGTTCTCCCATACCGCGGCGCTCGCTTCCAGAGGGAGCGTCCAGTGGCGACCACAACTAAGCTAAAGAACGCTGTAGTTCCCGAAGAGTCTGGCCTCGTATCTGTCCATTGGTCAGTTTTACCATCAGTTTTGGCTTCGGTCCCGCCTCCCCTCGGGATGTAGGCTTCGGGAAAGTGCATCTTTCAGAGCCGGTTGGCCCGTTTTTCCATTGTAAGGATTATGGCTCCACCCACCTTCTTTCCTCTCCTAGCTCGCATCTTTGTTCGCCCTTTGGCTGTCACTTCGAGCCGTGTCCCCACCCCTTTCTGACACTCACTGCCCATTGGTCTCTTTCTTCGTCGAGGCCAGATTGTAGCCGTTCTGGAGCCCTCTAGGGAAATACTATTCATCCATTGGTTAGCTCTTTCAGTCCCCTGGGTCGATTGGTTCTTTTCTTTCCCCTTAGGCCTCTTAAGGCCTCTGCAGCTACTCAAGTGGAGGCTAGGATGTCTGGGAGAGGGCGGTGGAGGCGAAGCTCTTCACCCATTGGCCCACTGTTTTGAGCCCATTTGTAAATTTCCTGACTGTTCCTCCCATTGGCCATCATCCTCGCTCCGGACCCCACCCCGCAGGGATGCTTTATGCCCATTGGCTCCGGGGTGCTGGGCGGGGCGGTGGGGAGGCGGTGGCGACGACGTCATTCCCGCGGGAGAAAGCCCCGTGGCTGGCCTGGGCTTGGCTGGGCTGGGCCGGGCCGGGCCGGGCCGGGGGGCTGGCTGCATGGCGGCCTGCGAGCGGCTGGGCGGAGGCGCCCTCCGGGACCTGCTGGCCCGCACCCAGGGCGTGCTGTTCGACTGCGACGGGGTGCTGTGGAACGGGGAGCGCACAGTGCCGGGCGCGCCGGAGCTGCTGGAGCGGCTGGGCCGCGGCGGCAAGGCGGCGCTCTTCGTGAGCAACAACAGCCGGCGCTCGGTGGCCGAGCTGGCGGTCCGTTTCGCGCGCCTCGGCTTCCGCGGCGTAGCGGCCGAGCAACTCTTCAGCTCGGCGCTGTGCGCGGCGCGCCTGCTGAGCCAGCGTCTGCCACGGCCCTGCCCGCCGGGCGCCGTCTTCGTCCTGGGTGGCGACGGGCTGCGCGGCGAGCTGCGGGCCGCGGGGCTGCGCCTGGCCGGCGATGAGCCGGGGCCCGTGCGCGCCGTACTCGTGGGCTACGACGAGCACTTCACCTTCGCCAAGCTGAGCGAGGCCTGCGCCCACCTGCGCGACCCCGACTGCCTGCTGGTGGCCACCGACGTGGACCCGTGGCACCCGCTCAGCGACGGCCGCACCACCCCGGGTGAGGGGATAGGGGCGACTCGGCCCGACGGCGGGGCGCAGCCTGGGGGGGATGGACCGAGCCCGGGATCCCAGCCCCAGGAACACTAGGAGAGAGAAGGGAGGGGGAGGTGGACCAGGTCGGAGAGAGAGCTCAGAGCGAGGGACTGGCGCCAGGCCACGTTCGAGGCTCAGCCCGGAGGAGGGAGGTAGCCCAGGATTCTTTCCAGTGTGTTTGGGATATCTCCCCAGATGCAAGGTTCTTTACAGTCATGGGGTGGGGAGCCTACCTTCCTAACTACAAGATACTGGGAAAGAGGAAAGGAAAAGGTGGCCCTAGAGGAGGCCAGTGGGCCAGGGTATGTTCAGGACTCAGCTGGGGGTAGCCCGGGATTGTTTACAGTGGGGGAGGGGTATCTCCCCAGCTGCAGGATCCACTGGGCAAGAGGAAAGGAAAGGATGGACTTAGATTGCATCTAGAGGAGGCCAGGGGGCAGGGAGTGGTGCCAGACTAAGGTCTGGGCTCTCAGCCTGTGAGGAAAAGGGGAAGGAGAGACCCTGGGACCCTTGGAGAAGGACCTAGGAGGAGGAAACTCTGGAGGGGATAGAAAGGGACAGAATTCCTAAAATGAAGGGAGGATGGATCTAGGATGGAAAGAAATCAGAGACCCTGGAAGGGAGTGCTGACCTAACATTTGTGCTCAGGATTGGCCATCAGCCCTGATGGGATGGTATCTTTCTGGCTTATGATCCCTGGGGGGAGGGGAAAATGAACTTCAGATGGGGAGAAGGGGGAGCAGTACAGAGCAAAGGTCAGAGTCCAGCCTGGAGAAGGTGCAACTCCAGAATCTGCTGAGTCAGCCCCCCAAGTATGGTCTACCTTCCCATTGCAAACTCTCTGGCAGAGGGGAGAAGAGGCTGGACCTGGGGATGGAACAGGATGGGGTGGGGAAGGCGAGGGGCAGAAATTCTAGCACAGCCTCTCTGGGGAAGATAAAGGGATAGAGAGAATAGTTGATGTTGGGGATAGAGACAATCTTGGCTGGAGCACTGTCCAATCCAGGGTGAAGGGAACCAAGGATGGGGAGGAGAGAATCTAGTATCAGGGAGGAGGGAAAGGGGAATTGTCCTTGCTTGTAGACCACTACGCCCTGGGGACCATTTTGACATATCCTCTAGATTTGCTGGAGAGAAAGTTGTAGGGAGGCTGATATGGGATAGAAGGGGGAGGAGGGTGTGGGTAGCACCTTCTAATCACTGGGCCAAGGTTCAGTTTCTGTTTCAGGACCTTATGGGATAGAGGGCAAGCTGGATCGGGGAGGACTAGGGCAATGTGATGACCCTTACCTCTGATCAATTCTGAAGGCTTTCGGGGAGGTAGAACAGAGCTGGGCCCAATGCAGGCACCTGTGGCCAAAGGCTGGTGAAACTTTGCATGAAGTCATGGGTATAAGGTAGAAAACCCAGGCTTCTCAGTGATGAATGACTGCCTAGGTTTCATGGGCCCAGGATGACGTGAGGGGCAGCATCCACTGTATAACTTTGTAAGACCCACCATCCTATCGAGTCGGAGAGCTCTTAGAACCTAAAGTGAGGTTGGTCCCAAGCCGGGGAAGTGGCAATGACTACCAGCCCCTGAGAGAGTGAACAGAAAGTCTTGGACCTTTATCAAAAGTTCTGTTTCTTTACCATATTAAGGTTTGTAAAACACTTCTCCAGGACGACCCTGTGATTCTAGAGGATTGCAGTTATCAGTCCCATTTTTGCTGATGAGGGTGGTGGGCACAGAGCAGGTAAACCACTTGCCCCGGGGTCACGGTGTAAGAGCTTCTGCCTCTGATACCAGGGAACTGCCCTCACACTTTGCTTTGACAGGATCATTTTAGGCCAGAGGCACATGGTAGTTTTGTGTTACTAAGTTACCATCATAGTGCCTGGCATAAGATGGTGTCATGATAGGCACTGATATTTTTTGCATGAACACATAGTTTTCTGAAATGATCAGGAATGAGCTTTACTTGTTCCCCCCTTCCCCCCTGCTTTTTAACAGTCAGGGAAACTGAGGTTAAGAAGTCACATGGTTAATGGCAGAACAGAACTAGATCTCAGGTTTACCCTGGACTCTCATTAGCATCTCTGATCCTAGCTCAGGAAAAGAATTAGCTTCTAAGGAATCTATTAGATTCTAGAATCATCCTAGCTAGGGTTCTAGGAGAGGTATTCAGAGAGAATATTGAGTGGAAATGGGACGCTGGTGGATTCCAGGATGAAAAGGTTCCATTTTGATGGATTGTCAAGAAGTTCCCAAGATAGGGACTTGGAATATTAGCCATAGGAGAGGAAAGTCTCTATCATGGAGATAAGAGCACAGAATCTGCAAGGGACTTCTAAGCCAATCTGTATTGGAAAAGAAATTGCCACTCCAATCAAACTGCCTCCGATGGGAGATTTACCTCCTCCCTAGCTCTCCTTCTTTTACAGAGGCCTGGTCACCCAGGCCATTCAACTGTTGGTCCTTTAATGGAGGAAGGCTTCTGGCTTTCCTGCCTCCACCCAGTTTCTGTCTGCATCTGGGTTGGATGAGGTAACTTCTGAGCTGTCCAGTTCAGTTTCCTGGTGCATTTTGAATGGAGAGATAGGCTGGAAAGCCAGAGTGACAAGGCTTGGAAATGATGGGTTGGGGGAAATAAGGACGGTTAGCCTGGAAAAGAGACTTAGGGTAAAGAGCCCATGATGTCTGTCTTCAAGAATTTGAAACACTCATAGGCCCTTGTGGTCTTGCCCTCTGAGGTCAAACAGAGCCATGGAGATCAGTGGAAACAGGCAGATTTGGGCAAGAAAAAATTCCCAACAAGTCATGCCATCCTAGAGTGGGGTGGCCTGCCTCTGGAGGGGGGCCAGGGGTCACCAGTTGAGCTGGATTCCCTTCGTAACGCTCTGAAACCCTCTGAATGGGAAAGTATTCCTACACATATGGTTGGGGGAGGGCAAGGGAGAGCCATCAGAGAACAAGTTGGAAAGCATCTAGTTTTATGGCAGAGACGGGGATCCTCCCCAAAAAAACCCACAAAAGCTCACACAAATTCAATTCACCCAGGTCATTCAATTGTTGGTCCTTTAATGGAGGAAGCTTCTGCCTCCCCTGCCTCCACCCATATTTCAGAATCATCTCAGAAACCTGAAGCTAAGGTGGGAAACAGTTGGGATGAGAAATGGCTAAGAGGTGGGGAGAAATTGGAACAGTTCTGACATCAAACAACAGGAATTTCTGGGGGTCAGCGGCTGATTGGGAAGAAATAATCAGATCAGGTGACTGATGGATGATTCATTCAACAAATACTTAGAAAGTGATCTGGGGTCTTGGCCCAAGACAAAAACAAAGCAGTCCCTGCGCCCTGGAAACTTACATTTTGGTTGAAGGGGAAACAGCCCTCAGTATATAGTATTTTCTAGAGCAGCTGGGGGATCCAAAGACCCTCACTTTGGGAGCTGAGTGGGAGTTGAGTGTTGAATGAACCTGGGGGATGACAGAACTAGAAGGAAAAGAACCCTGAGTGGATTGGGCTGGATAAAGGATCTACACAGTCTGTAAAAATCCTGGAAAAGAAATTTAATTTTTATGTGTGTCTCTATATATCACCTTCATTTTGAGATTATATTCTTCACTCTACATCCAATAAACTGACCTTTGTAACAAAGAATAACAGGTAGTACTAACTCACACATGAATCTGACAGTATATTCAGAGCTCAATCCCCATAGTCCTCCACCTCTTGAAAGAAAAGACAGAAGGGAATTTTTTCCCATCTCTTTTTCTGGGCCAAATTCTTGGCTATTGTTCCATAGATTCCTTTTTTAAAAAAATTATTATTACAGCTTTTTATTGACAAAACATATGCATGGGTAATTTTTTAACACTGACTCTTGCAAAAACTGTTCCAACTTTTTCCCTCCTTCCCTCCACCCCCTCCACTAGATGGCAGGCAGTCCCATACATGTTAAATATGTTAAAGCATATGTTAAACATATATATGTATACATATTTATACAGTTAAGTTGTTGCACAAGAAGAATTGGATTTAAAAAGAAGGTAAAAATAACCTGGGAAGAAAAACAAAAATACAAATAAACAGCAACAGAGAAAGTGCAAATTATAGCTTCCTTTTGATAAAAACTTCTCAATTAAATGTTTGATTAGAAACAACTTTACATATTCATGCATAATACAAAATTTGAAAATTTTGAGGAGAGGGGCTTGCTTTCCATTCAGAGCATTCAGGAAGGTTTCATGGGGAAATTCTAAAAGAAGGGAGTTGACTGACTGTGGAGGAGTTAAGTGGAAATGGGAGAAGTCTTTCTGGAAACAAAATCAGAAAGGGCTCATGGGTACTATTATCTTGAAGCTGATGACTCCCAAACCGATCTTTCCCTTGCTTAATAAACTCCATTATTTCCTATTATTTCTAGGAGCAAATTTAAACTCCTCTGCTTGATACCTAAAGAAACTCTTCACCATCTGGCTCCAGCTTTTTTTACTCAACTTTCCTTCATGCATTTTGCTTTCAGGCCATATCAAACTACACACACACACACACACCAATAAATTTTAAACAGAATTTTTTAAAACAAAATTTCTTTTAGTATTCTTCCTCCCAGAAAGCCCTGCCATAGAATTTTTTTTTTTTTTAGGAGACAAAATAAGATGGAAAAAACAGGAAAAAAAAAAAGTTCATTACATTTAAGAATTCTGAAAATGGAGGCAATGTTTCGCAATCATGAACCTCCCACTTCTGCAAAGAAGTTGAGAGAAATGTCTTCTGCTTCTTTGGAGTCATAACTGTTATTTATAATTATGACACATTCACTTTGGATTAGTTTATGATGGTGGTTGGCTCCATTTATTTTGTTGGAATTAGTATTTGATCATTCTGCATCAGGTCATGTAAATCTTCCCAGGCTTTTCTGTATTCATCTTATTCACTGTGTTTTACAGCACAATAATATTCCGTCACATTTATTTGTTTACCATTCCCCAGTTAATGGTCTTCCATTTTGTTTCCAGTTCTTGAAACTGGAAACGCAAAAGTACTGTTATAAATATTTTGATATACATAGGAATTTTCTTACCAATGAAATCCATTGGTATAAACCTAGTAGATGAATCTGTGGGTTAAAGAATATGCACCTTTTAGTCATTTTATTTGCTTAATTCCAAAATGAACAGCTTCACCAGCTATATATTAATGTGCTTCTCTTCCCACAGTCTCTTCAACATTTAATGTCTTTTGTTGTCATCATTGCCAGTTTGTTGGATGAGTGGAAGAAGTCTTAAGATGTTTTGATTTGCATTTTTTATTAGTGAGACACTATTAACACATTCTTTAAAATGGTTATTAATAGTTTTCAAGTCTTTTGAAAGCTATTCCTTTTGTTCCTTTGAGAATTTATTGAATAGCTTTTGGTTTTTTAATATCTGTTAGTTGACTTAGATATGAAGCTATTATCTGGAAATTTTAATACAAAGATCGTTTCCTTTTCACTACTTCCTTTCTTGAACTAGCTGCCTTAATTTTGTCTGTGCAGTGACTTTTCACTTTCATGTAATCAAAGTTTTCTGTCTTTTGTATTGTCTGTCTCATTTGGTTAAGAATATATCTTCTGGGGGAGCTAGGTGGCGCAGTGGATAGAACACCAGCCCTGAAGTCAGGAGGACCTGAGTTCAAATTTGACCTCAGTCACTTAGCACTTTGGAGCTGTGTGACTGACTCTGGGCAAGTCACTTAATCCCCATTGCCTCAGGAAAAAAAATGTATCTTCTACTAATCTCTAATTAAGAAAATATATGATGTCCTTCATTTTTATAGTTTAATATTAATTTCATATTTTTTCCTTTGTTTTCCTCATTTTTAAAAGAGATTTGTTGTAAGGAACATCCAGCATCTGCTGGACAGCTCTTTTATTGTATACAGCCCCCTATCCATTGACAACATATCATGGAGTGTGGTATAAGGTGTTGTCTAACCTTAATTTCTGCTATACTTCTTTCTAGTTTTCCTAGCAGTTTTTATCCATTAAGGAGTTCTTTCCTAAATAATTTCTGTTTTTCACTTTATCAAATCCCACATTATTAAATTCCATTGTTCTAAATCTTCCTCATCTGGTCTTTTCCATTCATCTATTTTCTCCGCCATCTTTCTATTTATTTATCAACATCAGTTGGTTTTGATGGCTGCTCTTTCCTAATATAGTTTAAGGTCCGATAGTCCCCTCCATTCTCCCTAATTGCTGTTTTTAATTTGTCTCATTTCATTTTCCATGTCCATGGCTTTGAATAGCTTCTTCCCCATGTTTGGGATGCCCTTCCTAATCTCCCGACCTCAGCTCGAGTACTGCTCTGGGAGGCCTTTCCTGAACTTGCTGATGCTTCCCCTTACATCATATCACACGATATGTCACACACACACATGTTGTTTTCCTTCAGGAGAACATCTGAGATCTTGAGATCTTCTTGAGATCAAGAGCTCTACTTTTTGTCCCTCCCCCGGTACCCAGAACAGCACCTGGCCCATCTTTGTTGTTCAGTCACTTCAGTCACATCTGATTCTTCGGGATCCTATTTGGGGTTTCCCAACAAAGATACTAGATTTGTTTGCCATTTCCTTGCAGCCCATTTTACAGATGAGGAACTGAGGCAGATCTAGATCACTGACTTCTTCATTCCTCCCAACTCTGCCCCTTTCAGCTCTTTCATCTGCGGAATGAGGGGGTTGGATTTGATCTAAAGTTGGTGATGGTTCTGTGAATCGAGGGAAGCTGCAGACTTTTCTGATCTGTGTTAATATGATCCATCTTAGAGTCAAAGTGAGAGGGAGAGAATTTCGAGTTCAAAATTTCACAAAAAATGCAATTTTTTTACATGGAATTGGGAAATATTTAGTGAAATAAATACATTTTTAAAAAATGAGTGAATGAAGCACCCAATTGGCCATGAAGCTGTTCCAAGCTATGGACGATATGCTGCCCTCTGGGCCTTTCTGCTCCCCTGTGGAGATCATAATAGAAAAGAGATGTCAGACAGGGCCGATTATTTATTTATCTCCTTTGCAGCTTGAGGAAAGCAACTGATGAATTACTCATTTCATGCATCTCGGTCCTTTTTTAGGCCTGCCACGAAAGAGAGGGGAGGAGGTAGTGGATTCACTCTTCAAGCATCGATTCAAACATACTCATGTGGTTCCTCAGCACATCCTCCCCTTTCATACAGATAGGAGTTTCTCAGTCTCACCAAACAGGAGCCAGGATCAGTTTACTCTCTTCCGTTTGACAATTGAGGAAACTGAGCCTCAGACTGAAACCTAATTGTATACTTTTTGCCCTGGTCTCCTGGTAACAGAAATACATAAGACTGTAACTGAGGAAGTTGCTAGTGCTCTTCCTTATGTGACCACATGTTAATGCAAGGAAGAGAAGCCTTGTGGGGACCCCGAGGGTGATCAGAGCAGAGCATCTTAAATCTAGAACTGAAAGGGACCTCGGCCCGTCAAGTCCAACTCCCTCATTTCACAAAGGGGGAAACTGAGGCCCAGAGAGTAACAATCTAAGGCCTCGCAGGTAAGTGCTGTACCTTTATCATCCTTCCTGGATACTCCCATCCCTCTGCCCTTATCCTGCACTATATACCTTTTAGCTGAAATTAGTCCTGCCTGCAGAATTGGAGTTTCACTTCTCTTAAGTCTTTTGCCGTTTCTGCATCACAGTTTCCAAATATAAACCCCCTCTGCCCAAAGCCATTCCTTATAACAAATGAGAAGAAAAGCAGCTGTGATTAAGTCTGACCTGATGGTATATCCCTGCTAGGGAGAAAGGAGCATTCTCATCTATGAAAAATCCTAAAAGACCTTCGCTCAGCCTGAAAGAGCCTTCTTTAACACCGCCTTGGGCCCCGCTCTGGGAATTGGGCAGAGCGAAAGGAAGCAGATCTGGACTTGGCCATTAATGGTCTCTGGCCCTTGTCAGCCAGACTCACCACATCAAGCTTCTCCACAGCAGGAGGGGACTGGTCAGTCTACTGGGGATCACTCAGTCTGGGCCAGGTCCAGAGCTGGAGAGAAGCAGGAGACGGAGCCCCCGGTCTTGGGTAGAAAGAGCCTCAGGTGCCTGGATGTCCAAAGGTTAGAACCAGGTTCCAGGACAGTCTGGGCTGGGGATTGGCTGTGTGCCTGAGGGCAGTCTTACTCCCTCTCTGAGCCTGGTTTCTTGGGTCAGAAGATGGCTTTCAGTTATGATTGGGAGAACACAGACTCCCTCTGCTTGAGCAGAGTCCGGCACTGGGAGAGAATCAAAATGGGTGGGATTTTGATGGGGGCAATTCCAGAATGAGAAAAGCCCTTCCTCTACCAATGTGGGTCAGCAACTGCCAAGAGGCCATGGAGGGTTGTTCGGGCTGGAGAGAAACTCCTGGAGATCATGATCTAGGGGCCATAGGGCGAGCACAAAGCAGTAATTACAAGTTTGCAAAAATGCACCTTTCCTCCTTTTACCAAGAGTCACCTGGGATGCTGATGGGTCAGTGACTTAGCATCACCGGGCCATGACCAGAGGGAGGATGGGGGCCCCGATGGCTATCCGCTGTACCACACTCCCTCTCAGGAGTATTAGCCTGGACCTGGGAGTTCCCTAGTGGGAGAGCTCCCTCTGCCAATGCAGATTCACACCTCCTAGAGTCCAGAACTTTCTGCTTGCCCCCAGTTGGCGTGGCCAGTCTGTATCTGCAGCGCAGTTGGAATCCAGGGCTTCTTCAAGAGCGGCTCGGGCCAGGATGATAAATCTGAGATTGTCACGAGAAGGAATCAGAGCTATGGGGGGAGGGGGGGGAGGATGTTCAGGCTTTCCCTCCTCCTGGCTCAGCAACCCCTCTTTTCCCTCCCCGCCACAGGGACCGGCAGCCTGACGGCGGCTGTGGAGACGGCTTCGGGGCGGCGGGCAGTGGTGGTGGGCAAGCCCAGCACCTACATGTTCGAGTGCATCACGGAGCACTTTGGCGTGGACCCGGCTCGCACCCTGATGGTGGGGGACCGCCTGGAGACGGACATCCTTTTTGGTCACCGTTGCGGCCTGACCACCGTGCTCACCCTCACCGGAGTGTCCCGCCTGGATCAGGCCCAGGCCTATTTGGCTGCAGGCCAGCTTGACCTGGTGCCTCATTACTACGTGGACAGTATTGCAGACTTGATAGCAGGACTAGCGGACTGAGGCAGCCTGACCGGAGGCAGGGCCACCGAGGGGGCTGGCTGTCACCTTACTCCCATTTCCTGTCCCCTGCTCTGTGACACCGTGGGTACGAGAGGACTCCTTCCCCAATCCCCGGGTCCTGATCTAGTTTGGATGTTTCCTTCCCCCAGCCCCGACAGAACACACACACACACACACACAAACACACATTCGCCATCTTTTGGGATCAGTCTGCCTCCCAGCCCCCCAAGGAACCTAGTGATTTCTCCCTTTAGGATGGTCTAGGTGTCCTCTCCCCCCATGATATCCTGCTTTCCTTTACTGGGAATTTTTTTCTTAATTTTCCTAATGGCAGCATCCTGGCTCTTGCCAACCCCCTTCTCTCATCTCCGACTTGGTTGATGCTGCCTTAACATCTCTTTCTCCCCCTTTCTCTCTTCCAGACCCATGACTCTGGGAACAAGGGGTGCCTCAGTTTCCTTCTTTGTAAAAATGAGGTTTTGGACTAACTGGCCTCTGAGGTCCCTTCCAGCTCTGAATCTATGATCCCAACATGTTCTTTCTTGGAACACTGTGCCAGTAATTCCCAAACCCTCGTTCTGCCTGCATCGGGGGCTTCCCCTCTCCCATGTGTGCTCACACACACACACACACACTGCTCTCTGATGGGTTGAGCTTGGAGTCCTGGATCCAACTGAGCCAGCCAGTCTGGTGGCACATCAACCAGTATGGGTCATTAAGACCTGTCTCCTAAAGGACCAATCGGGGCTGGAATCCATCGAAATTTCAGGTTCTAGTGGACCAATGGGAGGGGGTGCCTTGAGTGCCAACTTGAGGGGCCATGTAGCTCCTGCCCTGATTTTAAGTCAAAAGAGGACCCTGTTCCCTATAGGCTGCGACGGACATGGTGGGACCCAAAATTCCTTTCCCTGAGATTGTTGATGTGCTTGCCCTCCTGCCCCGGTATTTATTTATTTACCAATTTGTGAAGATTTTCAGATGCACAGGAGGGGTTACCGTGACATCTCTAAATGTACCCAGCTCCCCTTTTCCCTCTTCCCCCCAGGAACTTGAAACTGAATAAATTAAGCCCTGGAATTCCTGTGTATCTGTCTCTGGGATGTAATAATCGTGAGGACGCAGGCCTTCCTCAGGGCTGTCCTGCCCATTCTTGGCTGTCCAGTGTCTGGTCTACACCTGTCACTCCATTCCCCTCAAATGCTGAAAAAATCTGTAATGGAATCTCTCACATGAGCCCCTTAGTCCCCTTGGGCATAAAGAAAGCAAATCCTTCCTCCCTCACCCAGGATTCCAAGTCCTACAAAGATCCTGGTTATGGATACTTAGTGTTTTGTGTCTAGGGCACAAACTCTTCCAGACTCTCTCCCAACACTGTGTCTAATGAGTACTGAATAAACATGGAAGTCGCCATGAGAACTTCCTGGAGAAAGGACTTAGGAGCAAGGATTGGAAAGGAGCCAGAAGGATGCTATGCTGGCCCCGTGAAAGATGGCTAGGGGAATGACCTGTGGGAAGAGGTCCTCAGAGAACAAGGCCTTTTGTGCTAAGGACCTCCCAGGGATTGGCCAAATGCGTGGTCTTCATAGTTATTGCCAGCCTGAGGTGGAAGGAATCCCAGTGGTCCAGGAAGAGTTTCCTGGAGGAGATGGGGTTAGATTTATAGCCAGAAGAAACTGTACAAGTCAGTACGGTGGTTCCCAAACTTTTGTTCTTGGTATCTTTATACTAAAACTTATTGTGGATCTATCTGAAGGGTTTGTGTTAATGTGGGTTATATTTACCTTATTAGAAATAAAAGACAATTTTTAATTTGTAGATTCTAGGGTTTCAGAGACTCCCAAGATTCTCTAGACCACATTTTAAGAACCGCTGACCCCGTCCAACCCCCTCATTTTACAGAGAAAGAGCAAGACCCAAAGTCCAATAGAAGGTTGAAGTGGTCAGGGCAGGATTTGACCTAATGACTTCTTCCAAATCTAGCACTCCAGCAGCTGTCCAAGTAGACTTAGGAAACTGAAAGTTTTTGGATTAGTTCCTCCATGGGATGGAATGGAAGGAGTTTTTTAATCTGGTACTTGGACCTGGGACAGAAAAAGTAATAATAGTCTCATGTTTCTGAAGTACCTGAAAGTTTGCTTTGTTCTTGGCTCTCAGGGTCAGCATGAACAGCATTGGGGCAGAGGGTGGGATTGGAGAGCTATTGCTTCAAACGTAGTCTTTTACCTAGGATCATTTAACTAAATCTCACTATTTTACAGTTGAAAAATTGAGCTATTTGTCCAAGATTACAGAAGAATTAAATCGGGGAGCCAGGATTTGTTATTTTATTTTGCTTTGTTTTAAAACTGGGTCACCGTATTTCAAGCAGGCTGGAAATGTAGGTGTTGTTCATGGATCTGGTCCCTGTCTGATCAGCATGGGATCTCTGACCTACTCTATTTCCTAGGAAGCCTGTTGGCTTTGGGCTTCCACCACTGGGAATCATCATCTTGGTGTTTTCTTAGCTCAGACTCCTGATTGGCTTAACCCACTGCTGCTCAAAACTTCCAAGAATGGTGGCTCTAAAGATCTGCTAGTCTTAAATCCTCCAAGAGCCCAGACTCTTGGCCCAGAACCAGGATTGGAACTGAGATCCCCACCAAGTTTTCTACTGTACTTTAAACTATTTTCATAGAAGTGAGGAGTGACTTCCTAAAAACCAGAGGATTCCAAATGTATCACCGGATCAATCCAAGGAGAGACTTTTCTCTATAAGGGGTGTTATAGAGGGGACTCCTGCTCAAATACAGATTGAATGAGATGGTCTGAGTTTCTAACCTGAGTTTCCTCAAAAAGATGGAAAGATCCTGTCATTCTGGGACCTCAAGAACAATGTTTTTGGAGCTTCTTTTAGGTTTCTTGTTCTAAAAATCTCATTATTCTTTTGCCTCCCTGTGCCCAAAAGGGAAGACCCAGTGGTAGTCGAAGGCCCCCTGGAAAAGTGGGGAATGAATAGATGGACTCAGATTATTCTAAGGCTAGCTTGAGAAGATCTTTGACCTTGAAACAGGGAGGTGTTGGTACCCAAGGATGGAGCTGGAACTGTAACATATTAGGTGTGCGTGTTGGAGAGAGGGGGTTGGTGGAGGCTGGGAGCAACTGGAATTTCATTTGGAAGAATATGAGCTCAACCCACAAGGAGCGGCAGCCAAAACCTAGCAAGTACGGGGGTGGAGGAATTCTGGAGTGCACGTAACCTCAATCCCATGATGGCCCTAGAGAGGCACAAAAGCTCAGACTCTTCAAAGGTCATCGGGCCCAACCACCCTCCACCCCCACCCCTGAAGAACCCTCTTTTTAGTGAGAGAAGAACACAGGAAAGATGAGACAGGGAGAGGCAAAAAGAAAAGCAGGATGATTAATAGAGATTGCAGGTTTGTAATTCTAGAACTCAAAAAAACCATTCCTGTGTTTTAGAAATGTGGAAACTGAGGAGCAAATTATCTAAAGTTATATCAATACACCATCAGAGTCAAGTTTTTCACTCAGGTCTCCTGACTCCAGAGACAACATTTTTTCCACTATACTATGTGGCCTTCCTATGATAGGGGGAGGATAAAAAAAAAAAAAGAGTCATAGAGTGAGAGAGGTGACAAAAGAGTCATAGAGTGAGAGAGGTGACAAAATGGGTAGAAGAATGAGCCAGAAAGAGGTGAGAGAGACTGGAACAGGTAAGGAGAGGAGAAACAGAAAGTCGGTGAGAGACAAGAAAGGAAAGGGAGGGATGAAAGATGAAGGGACAGATGAGTGGAAGTGAAAGGAATGAATAATGGAGAAGGAAAGATGAAAGGAGATATGAGAGAATGAGAAGATAAATAATGGAGGAGACAAAAGAGACAGGGAGAAGAAGAATCACTGAATTGTAAATATCTAGTTTAGCCTTCGCTACCGAATAAACAAATGTCCTCTAGATGAGAAATGAGACCAGGAAGGGAGAAAGATGAAGGGAGAGGTGAGAGAAGATGTAATGGGGAGCTGACCGAAGGAGAACCAGGGAGAAATGAAGGAGAATGGAAGAGATGAATAATGGAGAAGGAAAGATAAAGGGAGAGATGAGGGAATGGAAGAGATGAATAATAGAAGAGGTAGGGAGAAAGAGAAACCCAGAATCTTAAATACCAAGTTAAAACTCTTCCGGTGAGTGGAGAAATGCCCTCCAGATGAGAAAGATGAATAGGAAGAGATGAAATATAAAGAGAGAGATGAAAAAAAATTTAAAGCAGGGGAAGGAAAGAGAGATGAAAGACAGGAAAAGTGAGCAATAAGGGAGTTCTTTGGACAATGTATTCTAAAAGAGACAAAAACTAGGGACACGGGGAGGTGGGGGAAATTAGAGACTGAAAGAGAGAGGTGAAAAATGGAAAGATTGGAGTCAAGGAGAGGGAGAGAGTTGAGAGAAACAGAGAGAGT